>NC_041397.2:96971565-97141565 GCF_900747795.2 Erpetoichthys calabaricus
TTCTCTTGGTTTTTACATGAAGAGGAGGAACACAGTCCCCAATGTCTTAAAAAAAACATGATGGTTTAATTTCTGTCCAAGAATGTATGTGCTGCCCATTATTGGTGCTTCAGTTTTCTGCCACTTCTTCTTCTCTGAAGAGAATTTAGTATTCTCATAAAGCCTGTCCAGAAAGGGACTTTTAAGTTTAATAATTAAAAAAAGTGCTACTAAAATTATATGTTATTGAATATTGATATTTACTGCTTTCCATCAATTAGTTCCCTGTTACTTTTTTGGTAGATTAAAAAAATGCCCCACTCATTTTTAAGCTAAATAAGTATTCTAATATGAATACTAGCAAACTAGCAAACTTTTTTTGTAGGAAACATTTGATTTAAAGGAAATGTGGTTTTTGGAATGCAGTCAATTAAATTTAATTTTTAACATTTCTGACAGTTGTGCAGTAAACCACGTAGCACTGAAAGAAAAGAATAAAAGAAAAAAAACATACAAATCGTTTTTGTCAATTTAATAATAAAACACATTGTTGATGTGTGATACAAATGAATTACTAACTCACAGAAGCATAGCCTCGAAAATCTTCAAGACTGTCAATTCAAAAGCACATTATATTTTGGCAAAAGATGGTGAAAGGTCGTCTAGTAAATAGAAAAAGTAGAGGTCTTTGGTGTGACATTATCCTTGAATTTCCAGTTCTGTGATCACAGCAACATCATGTCAATTTAGAATAGACAAATGACAACATAAGCAAGTGAATTACAGTTCTGTCCAGTGAACCAAACATGTAAAGCCACTCCTATGAGAGCATATAGATTTTTCATAATGCACAAAAAGGAAGGAAACCAGTACTTCAGGTACTCTGTATGAAGACTCCTTTATTGCATTTATTTCAGTTTTGATCTTTTAATTTTATTAGATATAAATATTTTTGAAAAACTTTTCATTCTAATTTCTAACAATATTTAATATTTGTTTACTCCTCAGCAGCACTTAGTACTAATATCTCAGCCATTGGACCTGTACAGGAAGAAAATGCCAAAGATCACAAATCACACAAAAATTTATTTTATTAATGTTCTACATGAATAACTGCCATCTAAGCAGTCTTTAAAACTACAGTACATTTATTATTTAACCCCTTATGCACTAAGGGGTTTTTGGCATTATTATGCCTAAAATACATACCCAAAAACAAATGTCTATTACTCTGCTTATATAATAAAGGAGCTGCAAATGTCAAGTAGAACTCTTCAGATTTTTAAAAGAAAGTACTTACATGATTAAAAACCTTTGTTTACACCAATATCAACTAAATAAAATACAAACAATTTGTTGTTTTAGGGATTTCTCCCCAAAAAGACATTTTATGATGCACAACCACATATTCCATTTTCTTTCATGTCCCAGTCTGTCAACTATCATTGTGTCAAGTTTAGTTGTCATATTCAATAGCACTGCAAAGGTATACTGTTTTGCCCTTGGCAGAAGGTCTCCCAATTTTTGGAAGCATTTAGTCTCTTGCACCTAAACAATCTCTCAAAACAAGTATTGCAGTAGAAGTGATATTTTTTATTTTTTAGAAAAAATATGTATACACACAAATACACACACTCTATATCACTCTGAAGCAACAAGTAAATAATTTGTAACTGTTTATATATAATTATGTACTCATCCAAATCTTTACTTTCAGGTTATCATTAATGCTCATCCTTGTAACAATTTCTGTTTACCATTAGACACAGGAAGCTAACATTTTGTATGCTGGATTGTGTTTTGTTGTGCTGTAATTCACACAACTTCTCCTGCCTTCTCTTGTAGTTGTCTCACAGAAGTTCATTTTTTTTAAATTTATGTTTCTTGTTATTGTTGCTTTTTTTGTTGCATTTCATGTCTGGAATAAACTAAGTACATATATACAATACATGTTCATACCGAACCATCCATGCTACTGCCACCAAAGGGATCAACAGAGCTGTGTAATTTTTTATTCCATTTCTAATTGCATTCACTTTAAAAATGCTTGCTTCATAGTCCCTCACCAACTCCCCCAAAGGCAGCACTTCAATTTTATTGTCACATGGCGCAGCTGATCCTTTTAGTGGGGGGAAATTATAGTGTATACAAGCCACCTACTGAAACCCCTTTTCTTTCCTCTCATGTGCTCACAACACAGCCAAGTCAGTAGTGTGATACAACAACATTCAATCAAAGGATGGGGGGTTTTAGGGGTCCTCACACAAAACTTCGAGAGGCACAAGTGTAATGGTACTCACAGGTATGCTAAGAAGCATTGCCTGTACTCTAAATTAAAATTTACTGCTCAATAAACTAACATAGGAAAACATAGCAGACAGTTTCCAGGTCATAGAATCCATGACGCTTGAACTATAAAACTGCATGCACGATGATTCAGGGTTATACTAAAAGCAGTGCTTACAAGTCAAGTGGAGCATCAAGTTCTTCATCAAATGTGTCATTCTCAATACAGTCAAAATTGTAATCAGAATCTGACTCAAGCTTTGAGCATAGTGATGAATAAAGAAAAGTTGTCGCAGACGGCATTTATTTCCTATTTCACAGACAGCTGTGACATGTAATATAATTGACCACTCATAAACAACTATATCTCTTAGATATCTTAGAATGGGCTGAAACTCAGCTATCCAATGGATATTTGTCTTTCACTGTATGTGGCTTGAAGTAGGTGAGATCTTTGACAAAATCAGATTCACTCAGCTGTGACACACTGCTCGCCTCACGGTATACTTGTGCAAATTGCATATTTTAATAATGAAAGACACAGACAACATGGAAACATATTTATTTGAAAGAAGACAACCTATATAAAAATACAGTTATTGCTTTTGTTTGACTTATAGATTTACTGGATACACATGACACTTTATGCATAAGCGGCTACACTACATTACATTACCAATACATTCATAAATTAATTATCATTTTTAATTTTAAAGAAAAGTATTTTTGTTAAATATAAGGAAATGAAGAACTGTGGCACAACAATTATTATATATTTATATTATCTATTTATCATCCTCATTACTGTAGAGCTCTCCTGACAAAGGGTATGTGCTGGGTGTGCAGTCATAGAAATTTACTTGGAAAAGTGATCAGAATTACAGAACACTTTAAACTTTATCACTTCAAAAATATTCATAAAAGTAGCTGCATAATTTGTAAGGTAATATTCACAATGTAGATCATTAATGCAGTATCTGTTTTGTTGCTGAATGAAACAGTCCTATTGAATTCACCTTCCTACATGTCTATCATTCAGAAATAATTTGCAAAAATACGTTAGGATATAGTGGGTTGGAAAATGACTTACAGACTCTGCCAGATTTAGCCTATCCCATGCTCCTGTTTATTGTTTTGTTTTTATATCATTATTATTACTTGTTGTTCTTCCAAGATGGTTTGTAAATGCTGAAATTGCTTAAAAACCAAAATGCCATTTAGTAACCTCTTATTATAGCATTGGTAGCACACTTTAGATATTTACCATGCCATTAGTAAAAAATTTTTGGTATTTAACCAGTACATAAACATGACAGGGTAAATGCACATTCTTCAGGCCCTGGCATATCCATATTATGTGTTAATATTGGGGTTTTAGAGTGTGTATTTTACAAGAATGTATGTGATTTGTGTAGTTTCTGCTGATTACTTCATTTAATTCAACTTATTCTTGTATACTCTCTCGCTTATAAGTCTGGTACACCATACACTATAACAAGTAAAGTATAATTTAATTAAAGCAAAAAATGATATGCAGAAAAACATAATATTGTACACAAAATACAACATGCAATACAGTAGATGCACCTTCCCAGTACAAATAAAAGGAGAAAACCGAAATATTTAATAGTGAATGATTTAATCAAATTTCAGTAATTTTGGGATAGTTGTAATTTTAAAGCTGGTACAGTATGTCTGATCACCTTAATATTGATGTAATTTATATTTGCTAGTAAAACTGTCAACTAATCCTTTTATGATAGCAATAGACCTACATGTGTTGCCCTAGGTGTCCTTCTCAATCTAGTGTCTCATTTAGAATCACACGATTCTTCTGAAAATATGACTGTCAAGACAGCCATGTTCTTGTAAATTTTAACTTATTTATATCATACATATTGCACAGGCCATGGAGATGCAGCAAACATGTCTGCCTTTATCATCTGTGCCAGAAACTATTTCTGCCTGTAGGAAAACATATAGATCTGCAAAACACACAAAGATTTAACTTTGAGACTGTATCACTGTGATGTAATAATCCTACCTAAACACAGAAAATGAGTAAATCAGTACCTTATTTACAATATGAACGCATTAGCATTAATATTACACAACAAATCAATCTTTACACATTTGTATTCACAGGATTTGGATTCATAGGGCATTGCCTATTATAATTTGAAATAGAATATTATTTTAAATGAAGTTTAACAGTGTCTCATTTAAGATGAAAGTACCTAACATGTAGAATGCATGTCATAGACAGGCACATCTAAAATTACTCATACACATATATCTAATCAGACAAACAAAATTGAGTAACTTATGGACATTTGTATTTATAACAATCATAGCCCATGTATTTGTACAATGATAACCTGGAATTTGAATTCCACTGAAAAATGCATTACTTTTTAAGTTTCTGTTGAAAGCCCACACAAGAAAAAAAATCTGTATCTGATACTTGATGAAATTAACCTCTTTTAACATTGTTATCAATCTGAAAATAGAGAGTTTGCACTCTGCAAGTTAGACAGTTTAAAATCTATCCTTCTACCTTCAAGTAAATGCCAGAATCTATTACTATTTGAATCAGTCATTTCTGTCAAAGATCTTTGGAAGGTCAATAAAAAAGAAAAGCAAAATTGATCTCTTACTTAAGACTACTTTAATATCATCCATCTTGTTTCATCACCTACTTGATTAGATAGAAAGAAAAATTGCTGTAATCTTAAATAGAAACACTAGTCCGATTATTTTTACTTTGCTTTTTGTTTGCTTTTTTACCAAGAAGCAAAACTGCAACTTTATTCATTTTGTTCTGAAATATACTAACATCTGCAATGTGAATCTGAAGAACTCCGTAAATGTTTAAAATTATAGCTAGGTATGAATGCACATTGCTTAGATATGTTTTTTAATGAATGATCACCATATTGATTACTATTAACACATTTACACATACAAATGAATTGCATATTGCAGTCCATTGCAGCAGCCCCCATACCTTAAATGAAAAATACAAACCCGTAACTGTAGATTCTTGGTAAGTGGTGCTCCAAAAGCAGTACCCTGAGGGTGCTATACTGAAAGAGAGATCATTGAGGAATACAGAAGGCAAGGAGATTTGCTCATAAGTGTGGTTCCCAGCTGGAACAGGCAAGACTCTGCTGAGTACCATGGTTTACTGTGTATAAAAGCATATGAAGTGTATTTCAAGTTTACTTGTGATGTGGCACCTATTTAATACGCCCTGCATATTGTCATCATGCCTGCTGTGGAAGGTATAGTTTGTTTTTACTTTCAGTATTGTTTTGTTGTAATACTTATGGTTGAAACTAGCTCATTGGGTGTATGAATTTTCCAAAGGGCTTTCCTGATCTTGGAGGTGATTCTGGATATTGAACCAATGGAGACAGAAAAAGTAGATTAGGAAGTAAGTGGGAGGTGTTTTCGGGGACCAGAACAATGGTGGTTAAGCCTAAATTGACACAGTTTGTTATTTTTCTTTTTGTTTGTTTGATACTTTGTGTTTTTCCTTTGCTTATTTCCCTGTTGTGTGTTCTTGAATATTAAAAGATCATCTTCATATATATTTGGATATCCCTAATCATATTATGTTTATGCTTTGTCACGCACAAGCGATTAGAGAGCAGCTGAGCGACCCGGTTTGTGGCGTAAAACGTCCCGCGGGGGAGCTGTGGCAGTGTTCTAACCTTTCTTTCTTTACTTCCTCAGAAAGACCAAAGCGGCGGAGCCGTAAAGAGCGCCCGGACATATCAAGAAAACACGCACTTCTGGGTGCAGATGTAAACAATGACGAGCCGTGATGATGTCAGACTCCCAGAATCCAACGCACTACTTCCCAGCATTCTTCACTCGTTAATTCCTGTCCACCGTTATAAAATGTCCGTCCTTCCCTACTGTTTTTGGCGAATTTTGAGTTGCAGAAGACTAACTTTTGACCCTTAAATTTTGATTTACAGTATACGGGGCATAAAAACCCCAACCCTTAATCGGTTATTGTGTCTTTATTTCACAACTTGTATTTAGTTTACAAACCATTTGGAATACTTCTGTATTTTTGCATGGTGCTTTCGTATTTATTATCTATTTTTGTGTTTTAAGTATATTTGTGTAAATATTTACAGCACTCTGAGCTTGTTGATAGGAAATGTGCATATGGAATTCAACTGAATGAAACAGAAAGCCAGGTACCTATCAAAGCTTCATTATGCTTCTTGCAAATTGCATGCTAGCTTTTTTAGATTGTGTACATACTACAGTCTACAGATTGTAAATAGAAGCTATATTTGTACATAGAAAATATTGCTTTAAGCATCATTGGAATTTTAATATACAAACTGCCTTCCTTATAACCAAAGTTGAAACAATGAAAGTTTACAGTAATACTTTTTATCAGTACATCTATAGCACCCATTTTATCTGTAAAGACCATATTTCCTGTGATTTGTTTTTACATTTATTCTTGTAATGGTGTCTATAGTATTTATACTTTGACAGGATAAATACGCACCTTGTTTTTTCTTTGTTTAATGTAGCAATCAGCAGATGATACTGACACAAAGTGTGATTATCCTTTGATGCCATAATACATTGGCAGCAAGTTGCAGTAATGTTTTTTCCACTATGTGCAAAGTTATTTATCCTTCCAAAAAAGCTACAAAATCTGTATTAATCTGTTAAAATTCATGATGATATGCACTACAGAGGAGCCCAATGCTGAATTCTGGGAGGGATAAGACAGCAACTACATGGAAATGTGGAAGGTAAGATGGTGATGCACACAGTAGGGAGTTCATTAATGATATGTGTAAATATTTTATTTCTAGTCACCCTTTCTCTTTGTCCAGAGGTCCACACATCCATATGCACTTCTGGGGCACATAGTGTAACTCCTCACATGCCATAGGAGCACAGTATGGTTCTACCACGATTATCCTCTGTGACACAATATGCATGCAAACCTTGTTTCAGCCAGGATTCCCCTTACAAATAGAAGTTACTTTAAAAAATGTATATTAATTATTTTTAGGTTTGGTTAATTCATACTTGTTGAGAATAAATGACATCAGTACATGCAAAATGTTAATACTAATCAAGATTCATTTGTTTGCTTTTGTAAATATTAGAAACTGCATCTAACTAATCAAAGGTCTTACCTGTACAAGATGTTATGTGTTATGTATTTCAACTGCTTCAAAATGGTGAATATTACATAGAGCTTCAACCTCACAATTCCAAGTATATGGTTTTGATATCTTGCCCGACGAGTGCAGGTGCAATACGCACAGTTATACTGTTACATTCTAGATTTTGGGGATTTTATCCCACCACATCCCATCTAGTACTTCAGGTGCCCATTACTGCCATTTTGGTCTGGAGCTGGAACTGTGCATAAGCATTTTTAGCTGATTCTAGACTGATGCCCGACATGCCCAGGATTTTTACAAAATGTTCACAGATGCCCAAATCCTCCTGCAATAGTCCCAGTACGTATTAAAACCACATCAAATGTAAGGTAATATAAACACAGTTTCATATATCGCAAAGGTCTCAGAGTTTTTTTATCAAGCTATGAAACCAAACATCACAAATTATCTAACTATTATAATATGCCAAACAAGCAACCATACTGTGTTAAAACATATATTTTAGTTTTTAAATCAATACTCCTGTCTATTTATTACATTTATTTTGCATTTATTTATTGGGTTGACACCTTTATCCAAAGCAAATGACAACATTTGAGATACAATTTGTTACATTTCTTTTCTTTTTCAAAGGCAATGTAATGACTTGCTCAGGGTCACACAGTGCCACACTGCTGCCTATTTATATGACTTGTGTGTTTTGTACCAGCCATCCAGAGAGGTTAGATCTACTGGTCAGTTGTCTCTTGTTGTCCCTCGTTCTAAATGTAAAACTAAGGTGGACAGGGCTTTTGTAGCTGCAGCACCTTATCTGTGGACTCCTAATTACATTATGGAGTCACTTTCAGTTGAACTGTTTAAAATGAGACTGAAGACGTATTTCTATTCTCTCACTTTCTGTGATCTCCAGTGATACTGATGCTTCACTTCTTAGTCACTTGTTTGTTTCAATTTACTGCGGTTGTATTGTGTTTTATTATATTTTATTTCTTTTTACTTTATTTATGTTTATTGTACTGCGGTGGGCTGGCGCCCTGCCTGGGGTTTGTTTCCTGCCTTGCGCCCTGTGTTGGCTGGGATTGGCTCCAGCAGACCCCCATCACCCTGTAGTTAGGATATAGCAGGTTGGATAATGGATGGATGTTTATTGTATGTTTTAAATGGTCTCCATAAATAAAGTGACATTAACATGGACATATATCTCCTGAAAGTGATCTTCTCAAAACTCAAAAGCTTTTCCCTTACATAATTAATTAATTAATCATTTTGATGCATCAATTTTCCTACTGTATATCTAACCATAAAGACAGACAATACAATGAGACAGCCAATGTACAATGTGTTGATAAAATCTTTTTGTTTTTTATGACTTTATAGTACTTTGTATGTGACAGCTACTATTTTCTTAATTAATAATTTGATACAGTCTCTAGCATAGGAACATAACATTCTCAAACCCAATTAATTCAATCCAGGATTGTGGGAGACTGGAACCTATCCCAGCAGCACTGGGTGCAAGTCAGACAACAGCCATGCATAGGCTGCCAATCAAACACAGGGCCTTCTCTCTCTGACTCCATCTCTCTCACACACACATCCAGAGGCCAGTTCAGTGTGGTCAGTGATAGTAAAGTACTTGTGTTTGGGGATGTAGGAGAAAAACCAGAGCATGCAGAGGAAAACACATATAGATAAGAGGAGAACATGTAAACTCTACTTGCACAACGACTGGGCAGAGCATTTGAAAAATCTGTTCTCAGCATCAGTAAAATCTCTTCAGTGGTGATCACTCTAAGCTTTTTACTGCATTGAGTTTTGCCTTTGAAAAGTTTATTTTTCTCTATTTTGAGTTAATAATGAATAGTTAACTGATTCCACATATCCATATTAATCAAAAACCCATTGATGGGTTGAATTATTTCATTTACCACATGACATCTTTTCTAAGCTTTATGCATTAAGCTGACCTTATTTATTGAAGCAGGGCAGCAGCTGTATAATGCTTGTGAAATCAGCAAGAAAAGAATGCACCTAAGCGGTTAGACAAATTATTTTGCACAACAATAAGCTTTTTTTGCACATTATTATTAATAAAAATCTGCACATTACACCATCAAATAAAAAAGTGAAATGCAGTGCCTGGCTTAAATTTATTGGTATGCTAGGGCTTTCTTTTATATAACAGAAATCCTTGAATATTTTGGCAAGAAAGCTGTAAAAAGCTTTTCATCAGATATTGGCCACAACATAGAAAAACTAAAAAGGATTTTGAAGTGACTTAGCCAAAGCAATACAATACAGATTGACCCAGTTTATTGATGGAGTGTAGCAAATGAACATCAAGGTTATATGTTTTTGTCTTTGTCCCCAACATATCCTTTATTGATACTACCGGCTTGCCAAATCTCAAGAGCTCCAGCTGTGAGAATATATTTCCCCTTAGGCTCCCATCAGAAGAGAACACTCACGCTTTTGTTGCTTTTTCTGGTGCCTGGAACTTTGCCATAACTTCCTGAGTCAGATCAATGTTCTTTAAAGCAACCTCATTGATTCAGTAATTTCAATGGTATTGTTTTATCTTTCCTGCACAGGAAAGCACTACATGTTATTTTGTCATATATTTTTTTTTCTATAAGGCACTTCACAGAAGATAGTATAGTCTTCTGTCAGTTTGATACTATGGCCATAAAAGCCTATAAAACATCTTGTACTGAGGCCATCCTGTCACTTTAAATTATGAACACTTATCTGTTCTTTTGCTGTGCATGTATGCTACAAGAGCAGAGTTACAGGATTTCCATGCTCTTAGCAGCTGAATAACTTTTCTGTTTAATAAAATCTGAATATATCAATTCATCACTTCTACATCTTTCGTAAATGTAGAACATGGATATTTTTGTGTTAACCTATATTCCTAAGTAAAGCATGTTTCTCATCCATGCTGAGAGGTGGGTGGGGATGTGAATGAATATCTTAGGGAAGCACAGGATGTACTAAAAAACTTCTTTCTGCATATAAGTTAAGGGTTTTTTGAAAGTATATTCATTAAAATAAAGAAACATTTGACAACATTATAGTGATGGATGATTTGAGTTGAGGGAACAGGCAGATGAGTGTAGCTACAATTAAATCTTAAAAAAATGATGGAGTAAAAGAAGGCTGTGCACCAATATTACTTCTAAGGACTTGGCTTGCATGAACAAAATTTTTCCGTTACATTATCCGGTGAACACTGCTTAACATTTTGTAAAGTAATTGTTGTGGAAGAAATTAAATATACAGTATTAATTAAAGAAAGAAACGTCTCCTCTACTAGGACAAGTTTGATAAAACCTCTTTGAGACAGAAACCAAGCAGGAGGAAACTTGTCCATTCCATCTTTAATTATCTTCTCGGCAAATACGGAAGAGGGAGCATTCTTCACAGTAGTCTGTTACAGAAGGATCAACAAACAAGGGTAGAGGTCTATTTTATAAACAACCAAATTTACATAACAGTGCTGATTAAAGCATACATTTACCCTGATTGGTTTGTTGGCTTACACCCAAATAACTTATCTGAACAAAAGTCAATTCTAGTACATCTAGTTCTTCTTATAGCTCTTAGGTTCAGCTACTATCCTTGACATCTCTCTGTATGTGACAACTGTCCAGTTTTGTTGTTTACAGGACATCTGCTGATCTCTTAATCGTCTCTTAGTACATTTTGTGTATGACATCAACCTTCTCGTGCTATATCCTTGTGTTTTGTGTACTTAACCATTTCAGTAGTTCTCATCATGACAAAACAAATGCTTATATTGTTCAAAACCTGTGTTACGTCTAAATTATTCTACACACTATCTACTCAAATGTAATAATTTGTACAATATCATAACACACTTATGTGTACCTGCAATTGATTCATCCTGGGTATGACGTTAACCTGCATCTAGCCCAACAAACATTTTCTCCATGTTACAGGGAAAACTTGGGGGCTGGTGGCAGAATTGAGGTGTGCTGCTTATACTTTGCAAAATCTGGTTCTCCGGTTGTTAAAAGATCCAGCCATCCTTTCTAATATTAATTAAACCACATGATATACAGTATATTTATGCTTAAAGCTAATGACACAATTGTGATGACACACCTATAAATATATTTGTAGGTTTCATTTTTCTATTATTAGAAGGAAAGTGTCTGGAAAAAAAGAGCAAGTAGGATACAGCAACATAATTGTGTTATAAACACTTGGCGTTCAATGTATTCATGCTAATCAAACAATGAGAAATTAAAGATGTTAAATGGCAAATGTAACAATAACTACTCATTCTAAATGAGGTTAATTCTTCTTATTTACTTCAAGCACTTCAGTTTCTCAAAAAATGCGTGTTTTCAGGATTTGCATCTCTAAATTGGCTCAGCATGTGAGTGGAGTTAAGTGTGCCAGTGAGAGTAGCATGTGCTTCATCCTCTTGGCAACATGTGTTGGATTAAGCAAGTTAAAATAATTCAGTTTAGTTCAATTTACAGTATTTTTAATACAGAACATATCCATGTTAAAGCCTAGACTGTATAGATTATAGAAGCTTAAATGAAAAAACACTCAAAATAACATGCAACACCACACTAAAACACAATGAAATGTATACCACAAAATTATAATAAATTGAATGCTGGGTTGGCAAGAAGGAGGCAGGTGAAAAAGGAACCCAAGGGTAAAGAAAGACTGGACATTGGTTTGACTAACCTGTCAAGAAAATATAGAGCTCACATGAGGGACGGGAAAGCTTCTCCCAGTCCCAAAGTGGGCCAGTTGCTAACAGGGTGTGGTATGTGCTGTAGGAATACACCTAAGAGTGTAGTATGCTAGAGTCAAGGGTGTAATTTTTCTCTAGGGCATTAGGATAAAGACACCCCAGACACTGAATGTGCCTAGTCTGCTAGTTAAGGAAAGGTTATGGTTATTGGGAAGAAGCTTGAGTAAACCTCCACTAAACACCTTATGACAACATTTGACAACAACAATTTATTACTTGTATAGCCCAAAATCAGGAATGCCTTAATGGGCTATAACAGGCTCTATTTGTTTGACAGCTCCCCAGGTTTGCATCCCAAGAAAAAACAACTAAAAATAATCCTTGTAGGGAAAGTAAGGAAGAAATCTTAGGAAAGGCAATTCATACCTTCCAGGTAGGTTGGTGGTGTAATGGATATCAAAAAATGAGGTCAATAAGACACACAAAATCACACAAGTAATCCTCTTCACAGAGCTAGATGGCCAATCTATCATTGCCATCTCACAAATACAAATACAACATAACAGTACAAACAACTTTGTTCTTGAACAGCACTCCTCACCAAGTGCAGGCACAGAGTACTGCGACACTCTCAAGATTAGATTAGACCGCTAACTAAATACAGAAACATGAGGTATAGGCACAACACTTTGTCCTGGCAACTGAACAAGAAAGGTGACAGACACAATGAGTGCAAAGCCCTCTGAATTTGGGCTAAAAAAAGTAGAGTTATCTGGTGCCAAAAGAGGGAGCGCTAGGAGAGTGGCCACAGGGTTTTCTGAGTACATTCACGATCCCAGAAATGGTTCCTCAGATGTTTCATGAAATGACTCCAATTTAGGTATTAAATGACCATTTGAAAGATATTTGGGTATAGTGTATAAAGTAAGGAGACAAGGAGGTAAAAAAACATTCAGTCCTACCATGCATTACCTTAGATTGGACTGGGTTAATATGTTTTAAATAGTAACATCTTGACCAAAGGCCAGAATTATTCAGTTACTAGAGGCTATACTATGCAGATTAATATCTATAATATCTTTAGCATATATTTTTAAAGGTGTGTATAATCTATTATTTTGATTTTCTTTCTGCATATTTTACTAAAAGGTATTGTCTATGTATGGTAGTTTAGATAAAAATAGAACACTGTATGCAAAGTTCAAAAATCACTGAAACAAAAAGTTTTTATGTTCTTGGACAACCGTGTGCTAATTGCACAGTGAGTGCATTTGCATTAAGAGTACACAGCTTGATGTTTGCTCATTTACCTGTGGGGATATTTTCTACAAGCTGAGACAACATAAGTTTTATTCCTAGATTGAAAAGAAGCACTATTTACAGATACAACTGTGTAAGCAAATTCCCAGAGCAAATTAAATGTGAAACCACGAACTTAATGCCTACCTCTCAGTAACAAGCACCTGCATTTGATCAATTAGAAATCTTCATTGGAACAATAAGTAAAACTAAATAAAATGTATCAGCCAGCTAGGGCTGAGAGTCTTTTTTATTACAGAAATCCATGATGAGCAAAGATGTTATTTTCATTTGATTTGTCTTTTTTCTGTGTTTATAATAATTGCATTTAATTCATAAAGCATTAAAATATCTTCTCCAAAAAGAAAAAGAAAATTGGAAATGGGGGATAAAGGCAAATCCAGGACATGAATGTATCATAAAAAAGCGGTTGCTGTTGCAGAATCTGCTTTTTTTAAATAATAAGTATTGCCTCTAGCTAACCAGTATATAAATCAATCTGTGTTTTATAGAACATTACAAGCTGTGGCGGACATTCCAATGTCTTAAATCTAAAAATGCTTTGGATTCTAATAAGAAGTTTTGTTATTGTGGTTCTTACAATCACAATATTACAAAAATATTAAAAAGCAAAACAAGGTTTACCCTTTTCAACTTTCAAGTGATTTTTTTGAATTCTACTTTGTTGATAATTTGTTTTAATAAAGCAAAGCTCTCCTAAAGTAAATTTGGCATATACGGGCAGTCCCCGGGTTACGTACAAGATAGGGACTGTAGGTTTGTACTTAAGTTGAATTTGTATGTAAGTCGGAACATGTACATTATTTTAGTAAATGCTATTGTTGAACGACTGTAACCAAGTGCTCTGCCAATGAATGATGGAGTTTCACCTCTCTCTGATCTTTTTACTATTTCTACTTTAATTTCAATGGTGATGGTTTTTCTCTTCTTTACTGTATCACCAGCACTTGCATCAGATTTGTGTTTCAGAGACATTCTTGAAGGGTGAAGACAAAAGGTTAAGATGAGCTCTTCTGTACTCACTGTACACGCTATCCCAGCAGGAAGGCACCCGTCATCAACACGTCTGATGTACTGACGAGAGACAACTTCCTGCTATGTGCGTAACAGTACAAGTACAAGAAGGCTTGCTATTGACTATGAATGGGGGCAGCGAGGGGAGATTCACCATTCACCCCCCACACATTCCCCTCCACTACAGTATGCTGCCTGCAGCGTACACCCACTGAGAACGAGCAGGTAATGAATCACCCACCACCGTACCCCATTCAACAGGCAGCCAACCGAGGCACACTACAATGCATGCCGCCCCTTTCACCCTCAATGGCCTCTGTTCAGCCACAACCAGGTCACTGCTTGCAGCATTACCAGCTGCCCACTGAGAACGAATGGGGCAGCCGTGTGTGGTGTGCGGGCAAAGAAATGCTCCCCTCTGCTCCATCCAGCCTGCATCCAGTCAGGAGCAGTAGCTGCAGCAGCGTAGTGGATGGGCAGCAAACTGCCCCATCAAGCCTCCGTCCTGCACATGAGCGATAGCTGTGGCCCTGGTGACTATGGACCATGGGCCACCACTTGCCGCCGGGAGCCGCTCGAGTGACACTACACTGCGCGATCAGTGAAATCGCCCCCTCCAGTCTCCGTCCAAAAACTGCATGCAGTGTCCCCAGGCCGAAGATGACGGAGTGGCAGTTACTGAGGCGCATGCGTCGCAGCTGCGGCCCCGTTCATAAGTTGTAGGTCGGATGTCCGTAACCCGGGGACTACTTGTACATAATACTCAAAAAAATTTTGCAACATCACAGCATAATAACCAAATGAACAATAACCAAAATTTAGTAATAATTGCACAGAATTACATAGAACTTTTCTTTCTTATGAATTTTCTTGCTTTATAGTCATTCCAGTGTGTGTTCAGAACAAAGTGTGTGTTTATGTATTCATTTTTTAAAATATCTTCTGTAAAAAGCCACATTTCCCCTTGGGGACACATAAAGGTCTAAAGTTCTATCTAAAGAAAAAAAGTAAATAGTAGTAATTATGTCTATACCATTTGTTGTTCAGTAGTAAGCCTTAGTGTGAGAACAAACATCAAATCAATTTGTTTTCCTATTCTGTCAATAATAAATAGTGAAATGATTGTTACATTGGTACAGTTATGTGTTGTGAACAGTTTATATCACAGAAATAATAGCATAGATAATGTTTTTACATAATCTACTTGAAGATTACACCTAGTGTTAGAGTTGGACTTCTGTGATATTTTCTTCCAAGAGCAACTTCTACTTTTATTTGAAGACTGGCATATGAGCATAGGTGCCCATGACATCTGGTAAGGCAGTAGTTATCAAAGTGTAGTCCAAAAGTAATTATATCTGAGCAAAGTCATGATTAAATCACAATGTTAGTCCATTATGGTACTTGCTAACTTAATTATCTATGTCAAACATGAGTATCTCGTTGTCAAACCACTAAACTCAATATGCCTTCAACAGTATTGCAATTTTTTGTTTTAATTTTATGCATGGATATACATGGACTCTGGTTAAATGAATGAAAGATATTTTAATAAGCACTTAAATGGAAAACAGGAACAGTACTCTGAACCGACAGTTATGCTTACTCTTTATTTGGGCATATTTAATTTAAACAACTTCAAAGCATCCAGACTCCTAAATACTTGAACTTTCCTACTGTTAGAGTCATTAAGAACACCTCTAATGCAGCAAACATGACCACTGCATGCAGCTTTGAAACTGACACTGACCATTTCTTCTCTTCTGCTCTGCTTGTATTCTCTCGGTGTGGTTGCACACCCTCATGTTTTCAATTTCTTCCTCTCCTCCAGCACACTGTCTACTCCAGCCTCCCTCTCTGCAGTCTATCAATCACCTTTAACCCATCTGTGCTATCTTTTTTTAAATCTTTTCAGAGGACTATCACAGTTTTTCTGAAAAGATTTTTCAGGGAAAGAGTCCACTTTAGGTTACATTTTGTTAGTCTGCCTGCCACTCCACCATATTTGCCTTTATATTTTGTGTTAATGTTAGCAGCTTTGTCACAGGATAAGTCCATTTTGCTAGGTCAATTCCAATTTTAACCTCACTGTGGCTTCCCTCAACCTCTTTTATGATGATTTGTCTTTGACTTAATTTGTTTCAACAGTTGGACAATACATTAGTACAATTTTGGTTATGATAATATCCAAGTTTAGAACTATTTTAAAGAACATCTAGATGACTAATTGTGCTACGCAGAAAATATTTAGTTTATCCTTCAGTTAGATGGGCATATTTATTTGTGACACACAAATGTGTAACACTACAGTACATTCAAACTACACTATTATGTGTATTCAATAACCCAGCTATGTGTATCTCTTATGCAACCAAATTAGAACTGACACAAATCATCAAAATGAGCAAACATCAATACTTGATCACTAACATCCATACATAGACATAGTATGTGAATTTCCCCCTGGGATTAATAAAGTATCTATCTATCTATCTATCTATCTATCTATCTATCTATCTATCTATCTATCTATCTATCTATCTATCTATCTATCTATCTATCTATCTATCTATCTAGACCTTCAGGTGCCAGATTCATCATTTATCTATGTCATAAACACATACTTCCATGTAATAATCATACTCACACGAATGAACTAAATACCCCAAATCCCAGATAGTCAGAACTAAAGGTGAGTTCAACTAAGCAGATAGGACACACATACAGTACATTAAGCTCAACTTTGTAAAGGAAAACAAATCAAAATATCAAGTGTATATCAGCACCATATGCTGATGTCTGGTTGAACAGTAAGTCACAAAAATATAAAATATCCATTCCTATGAGGGCTCACCAGATCACCAACATCTAACGACGTTTTTTCAGACATAAACTTGTGCCTCCGTTTGGAAACACAATTATTCCTGTTGTTCTGCTAAATGCCAACACCTGCTCTCCTGGTACAGCTGAAGTACAGCTCTACTTCTTCTTAATACACATTTTGGAACATGTAGTGTCTCTTTATTAATGAGTTATCTCATTTGTGCAGCAGTGCACTATTTACTTGTAACAATCAGTCTGCTGCCCAACCACCACAATCCTGAATGCACTTCCCTGCTGTCATGGGATTGGCAGTAAATTACTACCATACATTACTACCATGGAATTCTTCATTGGACATCCACATCCTGCCATTGCTTTTAGTTAGCTTTTAGCAATTGCTTCATCACAGTGTTTCTCCCACCCAATCAATTGCTGTCATTTCTTGTATCTACATATCATCACATCAGAGAACTGCTAATCCAGGCTCAATATAAGTTTATTCCAAAATGCAATAAAACAAAAAGACTAAAAAGGAAATTGGCCAAAATAGATAAATGGGAGCATTATGAAAAAAGTAAAACTAAAAAAATCAGCGTACAAGAAAAATTTTAAAAAGCCTGATACTGTACTTCTGACATACCAGAAACTACTGCAAGAGATCAGAAAAAGCATTTGAAACATCTAAAGAGAAACCAAAATAAAAATTGCTAGAGAAGCCAAAAAGCCATTTTTTCAGTACTACTCCAGTAAAAAGACTAATAATGAGAATTTAAGAAACCTTAGGGGCACAAATGAAGAAACCATTGCAAATTAGAAGGAAATAGCAAATGAGCTGAACAAATATTTCACCCAAGTTTTTGTAAAGGAGGAAACAAGTGGAATGCCACATGCAGAAGTAAAAACAAACTCTGAGTTCATAGATGTTAAAATAGGAGAGCCGGATGTACTTCAAGCTCTCAATATTTTGAAGACTAATAAAACTCCTGCACCTGATGGGATGTTACAAATTATATTTAAAGAAATGAAAGATGTCATCTATAAACCCTTATCAGGAGTACTTCCGTGGTCACTTCAAAAAGGAGAAGTACCAGAGGACTGGAAAGTTGCAAATGTGACCCCAATCTTCAAGAAGAGAGACAAAATATATTCTAGTAATTATAGACCAATTGGATAATTTCCTAAAAAAAATAATATTCTAAATAATATTCTAAATAGCTGCCAGCATTGGTTTATGAGAGGAAGGTCTTGCCAAACTAATCTTTTAGATTTTTTTGAAGAAGCAACTAGAATAGTTGACAAAAAAAAAACCCAAATCATACAACATACTTTACTTAGACTTTGAAAAAGCAAATGATACAGTCCCACACCAAAGATTACTTCTGAAACTAGAAGCTGTAGTCATGAGAGGTAACCTACAAAACAGAATCTATAATGGTAAACTGGCAGGAGACAAAGAGTACAGATAAGAGGAGAAATCTCCACATGGGCAAGGTTATCAGAGGAGTCCCTCAGAGATCTGTACTTGGACCATTACTTTTTTTGATTTATATTAATAACATTGATTCTGGTACAGTTAGTAAACTTGTCAAATTTGCAGATGACACTAAAATTGGAGGGATGGCAGACACTGAGCAAAATTAATTCAAAAAGACCTGGACAACTGAGTGAAAATGCAGTTTAATGTAGAAAAATGCAAAGTGCTACACATGGGCAAAAGGAACATCAGTTATAAGACTAGATGGGAGACATTGTCATGCAGGAAGCAACCTAGGTTATATCACAAAAACTGTTGAATTTAAGTCAAGGGAGGTTATGCTCAAACTATAGAAAGGCACCAGTAAGACAGCATCTGGAGTATTGTGTGCAGTTCTGGTCTCCACAGTACAAGAAAGACATAGCAACACTTGAAGCTGTACAAAGGAGAGCAATTAAGTGCATCCCAGGACTTAAGCACATGTCCTCCTCTGACAGACTCAGATAATTAAACCTGTTTAGTTGTGAGCAGAGGAGACTGCATGGGGACCTAATCCAGGTATTTAAAATTCTCTAAGGCATTGATAAAGTAGATCCAGCAACGTTCTTTCTGCTTAAGGATGAATCACATACTCGAGGACATCAGTGGAAACTAAGGGGAAGTGCAATTAAGACTGAAGCCATGAAGCATTTCTTTATGCAAAGAGTTGTGGGACTCTAGACAAGCTACTGATACATGTAGTTGAAGCAGAAAGTTAAACAACCTTTAAGAAGAATCTCAAGGAGATATTAGGACAGCTTAGCTATTAGCCAAACACACAGGCTTGATGGACTGAATGGTCTCCTGTTATTTGTCAAATTTCTTATGTTTCAGTTTAAATAAAAGCCATCTAAATGCATTATCTCTCTATTATAAAAAAAATCCTGGAAAGCAAAAGCAAGGATACGATACGTGATCTTCTCGGAAGTTCTCAGAAGACATTTAAAAGACCCACGAGACAAAAGAGACTTGCCACAGTGCGTCTCGTGGGGACCGTAAACATGAGACTTGGTGCCATGAGGTTGTCCCAGAGCCGTCTTGCTGGGACGTGAAACATGAGATTCTTACAAGACATGCCTTACTTACATAATATATTATATAAGAGCACACCCATCAAAAAAATCTCAGTCGTGTAACAGCACGTAGTACACACAGATCATGTTCTCTCAGCACATATAAAGCGTATAAGGACAATATGGAGAATAGAGACCCAAAGGCGTTGGAGAGAAAAAACGGCAGATAAGAGATTATGAAAGCAGTGGAATTCGAAAGGCTCAAACAAACGATGGCGCGATACACATGCAGAGAAAGGTACAGAATATGAAAGCAGTAAAATACGAAAGTATTGTAGTGTCCCAGCCAGGTTGAGGGCTTTTTGGTTTTAAGTGACTATTAGGTCCAATTGAGGTTAAGGCGGAGTACAGCACGGAAGACTGATAGCGGGGTATTGATTGATGCAGTAAGGGGGGGTGTTGGAGAGGGTGCTAAAAGTTGTGTTTGGAGTTAGGAAGTCGGCGATTGTTCAAGTAAAACTTTTGTGACACTTTATCATGTCAGTCTCTACAGTATCAAAGAAAACATTGCATTACCGCAAACAAATGGTGATTAATCATCAGAACCAGGTGTAATTGAAAAAATAGCAGGACAATTCGAGGTCAGAAAAAAGAGTAGACAACAAAGTCTTTTCCCACTCGCATCATTCAATGCACAAAATGTGGATTTACACAATAATGGATCATACACTATGAGAATCTGTGGTCCCAGAACAGTTTACGCAATGACAAGTTAAATTTCAAAGAATACACAATTCGGTCGGATACAAACATTAGAAAAACTCGGATTATTTATTACAGAAACAGAAACAATATTCACTCACGGGCAGTTATACGTTGCGTTGTCACAATGTGTCTCCAAACTATATTGTTTTTAATGAAGCTTTAAAGTAAAGTATCTATCTATCTATCTATCTATCTAAAAGTGCAAATAATGAAATTGAAACAATTCCAAAGAAAAAAAAAATTAAATTGCATATCCGATTAACCAAACACAGGGGTTGGCTAGTGAAGCGATCAGGGGGAAAACCCCCCTAGTTTGAGAAAAAATAATGTAAAAGGCTTCAACATGCAATACAATGCATCGCAAGGAACCTGGAGACATGTTGCCTTTCTTATGATATAATGTATTTTTTGCCAAATTACTGAACAATGTATTTCACAGATCTGAGAAGCATTTGGTTTACTGTTTAGAATTTAAACCAGGTGGCTTGTGCATTCATTTAATTTTTAAGTGACGTTTAACTCTACAAAATAGATGGAGTGTTCTCTACCATTTTTTCACAAGTGCATTTCAAAAGCATGCATGAGGATAAAAATGATGTGAGTAGAGTACATATTCTTGTGACTGACACGTTGAACATAGAACTAGTGTAGAGTTTTCTGAATTGATAATATGGTGGCAGGCAGATTAATAACACTGAAATGGCTGTAGTTGGTTACAGTTTTCATGAAATGTACTGGTATCTTGTACAGAACTGGTTTCCACCTTACACCCCCTTGGCCCTGAATTTGATTAAGCAGGTTTGAGGATATTGGTTACAGTACTTACTTCAAACTTGATCAGCATTCAGTTACCAAAGCTCCCCATCTCATTATTCACCATTGCTTGATTAATGTGCTGACTTGGATCCTCTGACAACAATTGTTCAGTTATTGTAATGCAATTTAAAAAAAAGCACTTTCAAGGAAAATTCTGGAATTTTGCACAACTGTAATAAACAAATGTTCTTTTATTCAAATAGAACAAAAACTGTTTGTTGCTGTTTTGAACAGATGTTCCTGTTTTAAGTTGATTTCTTCAAATTTGAGAAGTATTATACATAATTAATCATATAACTCCCGAACACTTCAGTGGACATAAGGAACATATTTACAAGTGTACTCAAAGCAGATAGTAGTCCTTTCTTGCTGAGAAGATGCTTATATGAGAAGTTTATACGTGTGTCTTTTGCAGCACATGGAGCTTACCCTCTCAAATCCCACTGCCTATATTTAGGAAGTGCTTAGATCATTTAAGGTGCAGGCCCAGGCAATAGGTAAAATTAACACAGGCCCTGATTTCCTGTTCCACCTTAAATTAATTGTGTAGAATAAGTCTTGCCTAGCTAAACTTCTAAGTAAACTGTACCGTGCCTACAGGAATTTGACACAGTCAGACGTCACAAAATCAAATCAGCTGAAGCAACGCAGCCTAAACATTTATCAAAAATCATAACAAGGTGGTTCGTAGAAATGACTCTTTAACCTACAAGAAAACACACTGAGGAAATGATTATTGTTACATTATATTTATTCACACAATTCTTTGTTTTTGTCCACAAACTTTGTTGGCAATGGACCTGCGGCAATGTATAGGATCTTGATGATAACATCACAATAAGATGAGGGTGGTGAAGACGTGACTGCTGAGCCATTATAGAAACGAGTCACAATGCTCAGGAAATATACACAAAATGAAGACAAAATGCAGAAGTAAACAAAATTGCACTGTAAAAGTCATATAAAACTAAATAATTAGATTTAAATCAAAACAAAAAGGGTAAACAAAGACAAAACATGCTTAAAACACATATTAAATACCTCAACAGTGTAAAAATCATGACATGAGGAGTATCTCTCCCTAAGACTGACAAATTTGCTTAGGCTGACTTCTTGGGGTTTACACACTCTAATTTGCGTGCCCCTTGTACTCTCCAGTTAGTTTGCTTCAATTACTAAACTTTCACATAATGAGCAACAGTGGCTGTTGCAACAAAGGACAAAGAAAGATCATAAAGGTTTGGGGCACCAGCAGTGATACCCTTATATTTATTGGCAGAAAACAATAAAAGCAATTTAGCATCCCTAAGAGTGACATCTTTCCAGACACGAGTCTATTGCTAGTGCCAATCCCAGCCAACACATGGCTCAAGGCAGGAACAAATCCCCAGGTAGGGCGCCAGCCCACTGCAGGGCACACACACACACACATACACACCCACACACAAAGCACACTGAATGAATTATTATCTACATAAAAATAGTTAATATTATGATAAACTTTTGGTCTTAACCTGATTCCATATATTTGCTTTAAAGTCGCTTCCAATGAAATATCTGAATATAAACTGAGTCACCATTTTATTTGGAACTCCTACAGGTATCTAACATTATAATAATGCCATATTGGTCACCGAACACCTTGAACTGGACCATGGACTTGTCAAGTTTTAAAATTGTCCCATAATTATTGCAAGTGAGTTTTTGGTTGATGTTTTGATATGTATTTGATCTGCTTTCGTAGATGAGTACATTCATTTAGTGAAGTACCTGATAAGCACTTACGTTCAGATATCATGTTTTATTCAGGTGTTCTTCTGCTTGTATCAAGGAACCCAGTGGTACCATAAAAAAACCCAGTAAAATGTAACAATACAAAGTAACAATAGATAAAAGTTTCTTTTTTTTTGGTAAATCATATTGTAGTAGGAGCCATAGTGTAGTGGGACATTTTGTATACTTTTTGAAATATTTTTCCACCTCTATTTACAAAAGGATTTAAATGAACAAGCCATGCTATGATTGCCAAATCTTGCATCTCCACTACCCAAAAATTAAATGTACCTCAAATTCCAGAGAGAAAAAAAAGGTTTTTCTTAATTTCATTCTTTCTGGGATGAGTGCAAAGTATTCAATAAAAGATTAAAATTCTGCGCTTCATGTCAAGGTTTAATTAAGACTCACTTTTCCCTTAGTGAAGTAGAAGATTGCATTGCTGCTATGTAATTCCCAAGTTCTAATGGCTATCCTCTGGGTACTCCAGTTTAACTTGTGTAGTCTAAGATGAACAGGCATCTTGTCCCAGGTTTATTCCATCTTTATTTCCAATGCTAATACCTCTCCATTACTATATAATGAAAAACAGCTTCAGGATGCAAAAATAAAATGAGGAA
The DNA here is from genome assembly GCF_900747795.2 of Erpetoichthys calabaricus. NCBI lineage: Eukaryota > Metazoa > Chordata > Cladistia > Polypteriformes > Polypteridae > Erpetoichthys > Erpetoichthys calabaricus. The sequence continues at coordinate 96,995,400 of NC_041397.2, forward strand.
TTAAGGAAACTTGGAAATATTAAACAGCAGTGATTTAACACTGCTAGCCTAAGTGCTACTGCAGTATCAAAATCTATTCGCTGTTGAAGAATTGTAGTGCTCTACAGATTTTAAACTATGTAACTCAATTATTGTGGTAACTAAATCAAAGTTAAAAAAAAAAGAAAAGGAAAATCTCCATAATCTCCACAAGTAATGTCTCTATGACTTGTTTCTTCTTTTTTTTTAGTTTCCATTTTTGTAATATACTGTAAGAGGGAGTATTAAAGAAATGTCATCTGTGGGCAATAAAGTGTTGTTACTTTATACAGGTCATAAAATAGGTGAGAATATTTTTAGTTAAAAGATACATTAACATAATAACCTGAATATGGATACTATATTTGTGTACACTTTTAATGAATCAGATTTTAAGTTGTTTTTAGGCAGGTAATACTGCAGTAAAACAAGTAAACATCTGAATAAATTAAAATGAGGGACACCATTTTCTCACCAAGTGCCCATATATATTTTTGCAGAATTAAAATATGCAATTTAAGGGTTCTTAGAAATAAGGATATGATATTCATGAGCACAATTTATGTAGTTTTGTTTTTGAAATGGTAACTCAGCACTTCAAAGCTTTACGCAAAGTGTTTAGTTTTTTTCTTCCGATAATCCTAATTCTTTTTACCTTTAAAAAATCAGTCTAGTCCGCAGCATAGACGTGGGAAATGTTTAGGTTTGCCTTTCAAAGAATGAACCTGCTTGTCACAAATCTTATTATGCCCGTCAATAAGAAATGAGATAGCACAGAAATATAAACTAAGAAAGGTAATCAAGGTCATTTGGAAGAAAAGAAAAGAAAAATGTAATTCTATGAAATAGAAATTTTTGCTATGAATATTAAAATTGCATTAATATGGTCAAGAGGTCACCTTTGCAATACATAGTAAAAATGATTAATTTTCATCTTTATGTGCAATGTAAAGTAAAACAGGTCAAATGGCAAATCAGTTTCCAGTGATGACTCTTATTTCGTTTAAAAATATTCATATTACTGCATTGTTTAAAGTAAAAAAAAAAATCACACAATTGGTTTGAATTGAGGATTAAAGAAGAGGTGGGAAGAATGAAAAAGGAAGACATGAGAAGAATGTCTTCATTGTTTGTCTGTTTTCTGTCTTAATGGGGTGAGTAGTACAGAAAATGTTCTCTTTTGGTGCATTTCAAGAAATATGTTGAACTTTGAAAAGAAGATGATGATTGATTTATTTAGTACAATTTTCTTTCGTGACAATATATTACCACATATTTGTCTTTATCTATTTGATGTTTTAAATTAGATCACAGGGAAAAAGAAGAAGTCTGTCAAAACAAAATGCTAATGTCCTCAGCTGAAAGAAAAAAAAAAGACATTTGTATAAAATCATTGAAACTATGAGGATATCAAGAAAGGCTAGTATCTTGAAAGTACCTATAATTATTATTGGTAAACAAGAATTTTAGTCCTGACAACAAAATGAGAACACTAATTAGGATGTTCAGTGTTAGTTGTCTGATGGTATAAAAGAAGGCAAAAAATAAGCAAATTAAGAAAGAGGACTCCTTTTAAACTCTGATTAAGCATTGGATTAAAGATGTTACATTTCTTGTACATTTATGGAATCACCTCCTTATGGTAAAGAAATGAAGAGTGCTCTCAACTCAAAAGCTCTGTGCACTGTGTGATGGACAGCACCCATGGGCTGGTACCCTGTACAAGATGGGCACTGGTCCATTAACTGGCAGGGAGGCCAGGAGGAAGGAAAAACTGAGCATTTTACATTCTCTCCAAGAGGTTGGCAGAAAATGTCATCACTTTGAAGAGTATGGTGGCATCCCAGTTGGCATAGAGCATAAAAGATAACCCTGCCTGGGCAAGGGGAGGCATTGAGACATGGCTATAGTCTTCTTCGGTATGTTAGGTGGCAGAAACCCTGGTCCTCGGTACCCAAATGGACACCCACAGGGCATGCTGGGAATTGAAGAGCCGTGGAGCCACCCTGTTGGGATTTCAGGGAATTCCACTTGACCCAGAAGTACTTCTAACAGCATATGGCCTACAACCGGAAGTACTTCAGGTCTGAGATAAAAGAAGCCACTTGACTTCATCTAGATGAGCTGGAGTTTAGTGAAAAACGGAGAAAGTTCGCTTACAGGGGAGAATACTTCTGGTTGTGTCACTTTTGGAATCCTATTTAAGGTATTTATGATAATAAACGCTTGTATTTGAACTCGAGACATGTGTTGTTGTGGTTGTGCCTGGGGTTTGGGGTGCTGTTATGCCCCCCTAGTGGTCACAACTGCATTTTAAATACATTTTTACAGTTTTATTGTGCTCATTTGATCAAGGACCAAAAAGGAATCCTACTTAACATAAGATGTTATTTCTATTCATTTAGTAAGCATCTCAATAAGTTGATCTTGAATCAGCTTTATTTGAAGAGATTATAAATCAGCTGTAAAGTTTGAAATACTGAAATTGTTGGAACAAAACGGTATCACAATTTCTCACTAGTGCATCATAGAACACTAGAGTTAACAAACTGTTACAAACACTTTAAACAAAGACCCTCATTTACCAAGATGACTTGTGCTCCAGTACCCATCTCAGACTGAAAAAGAATATATGCTGATTCAAATTTTATTAAATGATAAGTGATGATACTCACACTTTCAAATAAAATTAACAAAATTAATTTACCATTTTAAAAACTACCCTTGATAAGATCTATATTTATAGCTAATTTATATTATAAATGTACTCCTGGTGACTGAACACAAAAGTGATCTTATTGAGATCACTAGAAGCTAGTTTTATAGGCAGGCACTCATATTAGACAATATAGGGTAATGTGAGTGAACCAATTCCTTATGGGAACTACAATAAATTTTGCATCTTAGCTCCTTCCAAAGATTAACTTAAAGGCTAATAGGAATTTGCTTTAGTGTATTTGTTACCTTTAAAAGTAGGCAGCTCAGTTTTACATTTTATGCTTTTGGATGAGTTATAACAAAAGAACAAACTGTTACAATGAGTGAGCAAGACACCTTCAACATTCATAAGTTGCATGAATTTCATACAAAATGCCTCAGAGGGTAAATACTGTAGGTATCTTAGAAAATATGGTCCCAGTAACTATAGCTGGTTGTACAGAATAGTTGTTCACCTCTCATTTTGCATATAGTGTACACCAAATGTTATTTGGAAGCTACATTCATGTCTTTTGACACATTACACAATTTCATTGCAACCACTCATGTTTTGAAGCTGAGGCATTGTGCTTGCTTATTTGGAAACTAATTTTAAACTTTGGCACACAATATATTATGTAATGAGACCGCCCAGACAGCAAAGTGCCATTGAAACAACATTGATTAAACATCAGACAAAATTATTGAAACAACATTGATCTTCAACATTGTTTTACCTTTGATCCTGTTCATTGTAAAGGCCAACTGTTCAACACTGAAGATGGGCAATGTCCTACAAGGATATTTAGTGGCATTTTGTACCAGTGAATCAACTATTGATCTGACAATAAAGTGAAATAATATTAAGCTGAAATAGCTTCCAAAGTGGTTTAATATTGAAATTGTGTAAAATCAATTATGGTCTCTAAAGCCTGATATAAATGAAACACCTACGAAAGTAGTGCCTCATAAAAGCATATTTATTAACACTAGAATTACCAGAGCCTACGAAAAAACTTGTAGATCCGGCCCACCTTAAATCGCTTCTTAAAACCCTTCTCACCTCTCCGCCAGCGTCTTTTGTCATCTAAATGTACTGATAAAGAAAAGCTGCCAGCAACCGGCTGTTCCATCCCCCCAACGACTTAGAACGTAAACAAGCTTTTCCCAGCTCATGCATTGATTGATTATCTGGGAGTGAAGTGGAGTTTTAGAGTAGAAATAATAGATTGTTATTTGTAACACACGCATTTCATATGTGTTGCATTTCTACAGTAATCTGTGTAAACACATTGTTAAAACAGAAACGGTTTACAATATTCTAGTAGCAAATGACAAAATGTAGGCATAAACTATATAATATATGGTACAAAAAAAAAGCCACCGCCAAAAAAAGCCGCCTTAGTGTGCGACTTTGACACACATTAGCTATCACTGCTTCCGTGGCGCAACAGTATCAGTTGCTGACTGGAATCCAAAGGTTGTGAGTTCGATCCTGCACAACTCCATTTTGAGAAGTGTTCTTATTTTCACTATTTTAGAATAAAAAGATACATTTGATTTCAGTCTGTAACAGCCAGTGTAATTTATGATATTTGTAAAGGTTAGCTTTATTTTTTTTTTTAAATTCACTTTTCATTGTCTCAGTCGCGTTCAGGATACTTCCCTACCGCCCCCCCACCTGACACTGCTGTTTTCACATAAAGACGCTCTATAGTTCTGCAGTGTATCACGATACATACGACCACGTGTTTTTTTTCCCCAATATTGCCAGTCCCCACATGTTGCTGTATGCTGTTTCTTTTGTATTCCCGGACATGCAGAGGAAAGCCTACTAAAGAGCAGTAACTTCAGCGCTATATGCAATCATCAGACACTCCCCATCTGATACTGCTGTTTTCACATAAAGACGCACTAAAGCTCTGCAGTGTACTTGTGACTGCATTGTCGTACCAATGCTTGCGAACTGAAGTGTCTGCATGCACTTTTCGTGGCATTATACGTGTATTTTTTGAGCATGCCCATGTAGCTCAAACACAGGAACCATGTTGATGTAAAAGTATAACAAAACAGGTACACTTTTATTCAAGACTATAACCGAAGAAAAAAGAAAGCAAGTTACAGTAGGCGGTTGATATGACAGCTTGCGTGGTGCAATGCTAAGAACTGCTGATTTCCATTCTGTGCTATATAACTGTTAACATTTGAATCTGATGATTGCATATAGCGCGGTCTTATTCAGTGTGCGCAAGAACATGCAGGTGGCCAGTTGCTGCATGATACAATGCACATTTTAAAAAAAAGAAAGAGACAAATATATGTGATGTTTTGAAGAAATCATTTTATGACGCGAATAGTACCAATCAGAAAACATTGTCGAAGTAATGCAATATTATTTGAAAACGAACAGCATCAGATCGGGTGTGAAGTTATACTGGCGCTGTTTGAGTCAGATCAGAAGCTGAATAAGCTGAAAAAGCTCCTGTTCTGACTCTAAGTAAAAAAGCATGAATTAATCAACAGAAATAACCGCGATTGACATTTTAAAGATAACGATTTACAGTGCATACCAATTTATAAATTCAATGTCCGTTTGAGGAAAAAAAAAAACCACTTTCTTCAAAGCTGGGAATTGAACTCACGTCTCTGTAGCACGACAGGGCTGTTGTGCCCCAAGTCAGCAAACCGTAGCGTTAAGCCACGGAAGCTGTTGTAGCATCCTTGAACTTTTTGTGAAAATGTCTATTTGATGTTTGGACTTCGGGCTTCACAGATTCTATAGTTTATGCCTACATTTTGTAACATTTATTACTAAAATATGAAAAAGTTTCTGTTTTAGCAATGTGTTTACACAGATTACTGTAGAAACGGAACACGCATGAAATGCATGTATTCCAAATAGCGATCTATTATTTTCATTCTAAAACTCCAGCAGTTCAGTCACTCCCAGATAATCAAACAAGGCATGAGCTGGGAAAACTTAGTGAACGTTCTGCGACGGTGGGGGATGGAATAGCTGGCTGCTCGCTGCTCCTCTTAATCGGCACATTTAGAAGACAAAAGAGATACTCACCATCCCTAATTTCAGTAGCGGTAACACTGTTGTAACTTGTAATGTTTTTTCCATTCTTAGGTGATTGTAAGTGAAAGACTTCATAAGATGGCAAGAAGTGCTGTCAGTGCAACAAGGGAGACAAAAAAAGGAAGCCCAGTAATGTAGACCTCTTATTAAAGTGTATTTGGTAGGCTCATCAGATTCAAAATGAGAATCTGTACAATTAATTAAGAATGAACTCTTAAACTGACCACTCAGCTCTGTTTTGTCAATGCAGAATACAACATAGAAAACAGAACACCTACAGCCTCACTCACTGCCATAACTAGCACTGTTCTTTATTAATGGTGTGACTTAACTCTGTAACTCCTATGCTCCTGAATTTCCCATTTTCTTCAGCAACTCATCCTTCTTTATCTTCCCAGCACTCCACCCCATTGCTAATTATTTTGTCCGGGAGACTAAAGACTGCTGTCCCAGATGTCTTTCCCCATTTTCCGCTGGCTAGTGTTACATTACATTGTCTCTCTGTTTCTGACTTTCTGTGTAGGCTAGGATGAGAAACTAGATTGGTACATTAATTTACCTAGACAGGTTAGACGCAGCATTTCACACAATACATAATACCTCACTAGCATTACACAAAAGGCTTCCCTCTTCACTTACATTGCTTCCCTTACAATTGTTGTTCCCCTTACATCTTAGTGTTGTCACTATAACAGGCTGCACCCACTTTTGCACAGTTCCTTATAGATGTTTCCACTACTAAGATTTTGAACAGGGTCTATGTCACTGTCCTCACTGTGACACAGCTCTGACAGAGATGAGAGTTCAGCTCATGCTAAAAACATGAACAACTGCATACCATATTCTCAATTTCGTGATTGAAACTTCTATAACTGTTAAGTATATACACTATTTTAAATTTGAAAGTTGCATTGAAGTGACCCTTTCAGTTATCAGTATAAACCCAAATTGTACATTAACGTGTGACGGTGTGGGATGGCCCCTTTCATTTATCGGAGCGTCTTGAACCCAACACCGTAAATAACGTAACTAGATGAGCATGTCTGATGAGTACAAAACACACATGAAGCAGGGAGATGGTGTAAAAATGATCAGTGCTTTTATTAAAAACCAAGTCCAAAACAAGTGTTCAAAAAGTTTAATGCTCAGAAAATAGTTCAATAAATAAATAATCCATAAAAAGGTGTATCTGTGGAGGTTAAAATCAGAATAAATAAATCCATTAAAAATTAGGTTAAAATCAACTGGCAGGAAACTGTGTTAACTAAAAAATCTGGTGCCTTCTTCCTCACTGGCAGCTCCCCTGCTTATCCCATATGGGCCTTGCAGCAGAGGAGTTACCCTACTGTCAACTTCCACAGATCTAGCTTCCTGCCTTCCCATGACTACGGCATTGCTCCCTCTCCGTACCAAGGCTTGGGACCCCAATGGCCATGGCACTCACGTTGGAGCTCTCCTCCCAAGCCTCCTCAATCCCTCCTGTCTTATATGGTGAGTCTGTCCTTTGGCGCACATCGCTCCTACTTTAGTCCCCCTAGGTGTTAGCCTCTCATACTTCTCAAGAATCTTTCCTTCCCACCTGCCTTATATCCTTCGAGCCTGTGAACTTCAGCTCGCTTACACCAGCTCCTTCCACCTTCTGCCCTCTCTTCCTTTCTCCCTTTAACCTCCATCTTTTCTTCTGTTTTCTTTTCTCAATTCCTCCCCACTTGCACTCGATCTTCCCTTTTAAAATGGGGACATGGCACAGCTAGGGCAATCAGCAGCTCAATTATGGTCACGGACGATCCTACACCTGGGAAATAATACAGGGCCATCCGCTTCTGTATCACACATTGGAACTGCTTTTGCCATGCTACCACACCCCACCACACAAAGACATAATTGTGGCAACAATTTATTTAAAATGCCAATCAGCCGCGAACCTCACTTTACCACACAATGAGCATGATGCTTGTATATTTTCTTAAAGTCACACTACGTATACGTACTGCAGAGCAGGAGACAGATCACACTAGATTAAAAAGTCTAGTTCCAGAGTCAATATTGTGAGTAATTGTAAGTTCCACTCTTTCTAGCCAGAATTAGGTGCTCTCCAAAGCCTTCTCCATCATAGATGTTGTAACATTAGGAGTCAGTGTTGCTCCTCTAACCCGACAGACAAATGCTCAGGACACCAGGTAAAAGTATTAAAAAGAGTTTGAATTCTTATTCTTCTAATTAATATTGTTCTAAGCACCACAGCCACCATACATAAGTAAATAAATAATCACAATTCTCTCCTCCAAACCTCCCAGCAAGTTCTGTCCTCTACCTCCCAACTCTGGCTCGCTTTCTGGGTTCCCATCAGTCCTTTAAATAGTCCTCGACAGCTCCCCCTGGCGGCACCCAACAGGGCTGAGAAACCAAAATCTAAGTCCCAGGATGCCCTGTGGGAATCTGGGGCACCGCTACACTCCACGGGAACTGCCATCTAGCGTTTTGGGGGAGGCAGTGTTGGAAAGTTGCTGCCTTCCCCCATCCTTCTTTTCTTTGGGCGTTCCAGCCAGGTTGAGCAGCCGGCTGTCTGCCACAATGTTAAACTCTGCAGTGTATGGTACTGTATGCCTGTGCCTGTCTCACTTTTGCCTGTCCACCTGTTGTCAATACACCTAACTTTCCTTTGCTTTCTCTCTTTGTTCTCCCTCCACCCTTCACTTACTCAGTGAAAATCATATTAAGGCCTGGTTCCAGGAATGGGACCTGAATTTCCTGTTTAGGCAAGGTTTTATTACATTTGAGTTGTATTTATGAAATGTTCCTATTTATGGCCCCTGCCCCTAAACCAGGGCCATGTATCTCCAGAAACACTGATGTATTCAAGATCTGCTACTCATGCTAAAGTTAGAATACGAGAAGGGATAGTAATATGTATAGGTCATATGTTTATTTAATGTACGGGCATATATAATTTACATGAAAATCAAGTGCATCTAATTTATTTGTACTGACTCTCAAAATCCTGAAAGCCTAGCAAGGTTTTCAAAAATTAAGCAGGTTTGAGAACGGTATATTGTTTTTTCCAATATGCATTGTAGCTATTACTCAATATTCACATTATTGCATTTTTCAATCAGTTTGTTATGAGTTTCTGTTTCTGACCAAAACTTAGGTACTGATGTAATTCATAAGCTATATAACTGATATTCCACAAAAAGTGAAAAGCAGCTAATTTAAAATTTGGAGTTAAATGATGTTAGTAAAATGCAATAGAATAAATTTCCTCTAAGGGGATTTTCAATGCTACATATAGCTGCTAATATTTAAACAGACTTAAATTATTCATTCAGATGTCTGTAGAAAACCACATTGTTTGTGGCATCGATTTATGCCATCACATGTTGAAGGATGATATGTAGCTTGCATGTTTATACATTTTTGGTTTGAAAGAGTGCATTTGTTATGCAGTTCCAGGGATTTGTTGCTCCTTATCTGTGCTTGTATTCACCTGAGGGACTAAAGAAATGTTGGTGTTGTTTGCACTGTTAAACTGATATATTTCCCTGTCTTCCTTTATGACCTGCATACTGAATAAAGAACTGGGTGTTTATACATCAAAAACTTGTGTAACATTTCAGTTGACACATATTCCCATGCTTCATTGTTTTATTGTTTCAGCATTGTTTATAGGTGTTTGAAATCTGAGGAGTCATTAACCACAAAAGATACCAGTATTGTACCTTTTCTTCATTGAAATTTTATATTGCCATCACATAATAGTCCAGTTATTTGTTTTTCATATGAAGTCTTTAACCTTTCCAAATATTAGTAGTATTATTTAATTTAACAGATGAAAATTCCATTGAATTTCCTTGACATTTTTTCTTACAACTGTACTAATTCTATTAATTCTGCTTGGCTTAACTAGCCCTGTAATATGTTCTGCTCTAGAGGAATTGGTATTTTTTTATACTGTATGTAGATTTTCATTTTCAGAAATGATCAGTCTGTTCATCTGTTAACTGAACCTCTTTTTTCAATTACATTGTTGCATGAAGACTGAGCTCATTTTGACAGCACTAATCACTCTGCATGGTTTCAGAATCAATGCATGTGTTTTTGGTGGACGAAAAAAGTAAAAAGAAGACCAAAAGAGAAATTGCATATGGACAGGAGTGTAGTTGTGCCCGAAAAGTGGCAAAAAATTAAAAAGGGTATCCAACCTATTTTTCTCTTAGCGAAAATCCCACCCTTATGTTTTTGCTTTAAATACATTCTTTTGATAAACTGCTGGCTTCCTTAGCATAAGTCTCAGTCTACAGATGTGCCATGAAGAATTACAAAGTGCAAGCAACAAATGGGAACAAAAACTGTGAACATGAACTGGTATGATTCTCAACATTGGCAAATTGAAGAAGCTTGTGCAAAGTGTCAAAATGATCTGGAGGATATCAAGAGCAGTTTCTATTGATAATTCAGTGAAAATTCCATAATGTTTTGAAACTGATGCATGCCAATTAGTTTTATTATTTGTGTTACAATGAATGAATCTCAGTCAGAAACAACAGTATCCCCTTTTCCATCCAAATGTAAATTGTTGACATTTGTAATATTATTTAGTGTTGGGCAATCAACTAATGGTTTAGATCAGTAAAACTTCTCCAAAGTAGAAATAAGTAAAGAAAATAAGGTTTTGGGAAATATAGCATTGCAGCAAATAAAACAAAACATGGTAATCAGTCAGAAAATTGTTAAACTGTAGATTTTAATTTTATAAATGTAGGGTAAAAAGTTCCCATGTATTGTTGTTTCTACTGCAACAAACTTAAAGACATCTTTAAGAAAATTAAATAAAGTTGCACTAAAGAACAGGTTTGTCAAAAAAGTTTATTAATAAGTTGTTTGCAGTTAATGACTCCAACATAAACCACTTTTGTGGGACATGCTTCAAGGTTATTAACAATGGTACTGTCCCAAGGCTCTGCATGAAAAATGGGTTAAAACTTCCACCCTTGGCTCAAAGTCTTAGAAATCTCAAAAGGCTGGAAGACCAATGTGTGTCTGCACATATTTCCTTTATGCGGATGCTTAGATGTTATTATTAATGGTCCTCTTTCTGTTGATTTCCCTGGTTCTGTTGTTCTTTATCTCAAAACCTTTCTAAAAAAGTTTCAATGTATTTTAAAATGAAATGTAAAATGCAGTACTTACATCATTACTTGTGTGAAAAGTGTTTTTCCAAAGCAAATATTTGGTTCAGCTCATTACCTTACACATAAAAAGCTACTGTATGTACAGACTAAGGACATTGTTCTGAGTAATGATTTTTTTCATGAAGAGTTTAGATTCTCAGCCTTTAACTAATGTATCAATACATTAGTTTATAATAATGAAGGTGACTCCAATGAGCCTGAGAATCTATGCCATGAAGAAACTTTGACTAATGATAAGGATGTGATGGCATTTGCATTTGTCACCACCCTGCTTTACTGTTGCTGGACAATCGTGCTGAGGAACTTTTCCCCTGCCATCTACTAGTCATACAAGACACCCCAAAGTAAAACTATGTTACATTGCCAGTTCAGTGAGTGATCATTTAATATATGCTGTTAAAAATCACACATTTCTTAGATTTCAAGTTGTTTTAGTTGCAATTGGGAAAAGAAGAGAGGAACATTTAAATATAATGGGAAAGGAGGTACTGATTGAAACATGACAACGGTTGTAAGTTTTTGAGAGATATTACATTGTAGAAGCCTAACAGCTCAAAGGAAATTTTAAACATACTGTATATATACTTGCCTTAATCAGGCAGCATTGTCTGCTTAATATATAATTAACCTGAGGTGGAGAGAAAAGTCACCAGCTTTGTTAATAATTCATGTCAACTAAATATTGTTGGATGAAGCAATTAATATGGCATTGCTAGAAAAAATTGTTTTTGAGAAATAATCTTGTCACCCATTCTCTAAAATTTTATTTGTTGAGAAATAATCTTGTCACACATTCTCTGTATTTTAATTATCGTTTTCACCAACCCATAAAACCACAGTAAAGGAAAGAAGGCTTTTGGCAGAGTGTGGATTATCCCATTATTGTTACCAAATTGAATTTCAGCATTTCAGTTATGCACAAGTCACAGAGGCGTGACCACGAGGGGGCTGGGGTGGGCACTGCTCCCCCAGAGACAAGCCATGCCCCCCCTGCGAAATGCTCTGTCTGTCCAATGAAAACTCTGGAGAAGAATAACATTTGATTTTCAAAACTGAGTTGCTTTCCAATCAGCCCGTTTGAATTTGGGGCGTATCCGTCAGTGTCTCCTCCACTAGACAGGCACCGTGCTGCTCACAGTTCACTTCGCCGCACATTTTGCAGCACGTTTTGAACCTGTTGACCGCATTCTTTAATTAAAATAGCGCATACGTTCCATTCTTCTTTTATTTTCTGGTTGGTAACACCAAAGGCTATGCATAGGTGGCTTATTAAAAAGCAGACATCTTCAACCTCTGTCCCTCCACAAGCTGCTGGCTCCACGGTTGAGCCCAGCACTGCTGCTACCAACACGGAGCACAGCGCACCCACGTCGGGAACTGAAACTCTAAAATATGTAGATAAGCCTACACAATCCTCCAGCTCTGCGCCCATGTCGGGTACTCCAAACCTCTGCCTTCAACAAAATATACAGTCTGGTCTGCCAGACTTAAATATGGATAGCCCATCCCACCCATTTTAATTATCCCAAGCGCGCATTCGGAAAGACACTCAGATGTTTTAGTGCAAGCTGGTATCAGTCTCGACCATGGCTTGAATATTCTGTTGTCTGTGATGGCAGCTTTTGCTTTGCCTGCCATAAATTTAGTGTTTCCAATTCGGACCGCGAGAAAAACATCACAGAAAATCTAGACATGAATGAATTTATTTCAGAATTTGCCAAGAGTAACCGCAGACTGGTCCTGTAGATAATATCCAGGTTAAACACTGGAAACTGATGTCCTATAGCCTCCCATGACTACAATAAGCCACGTTTCTGTTCTTGCTCTCATATGTTGTATACATTTGACTTTATTGATATTTACCTTGGGGCGGCATGGTGGCACAGTGGGTAGCACTGCTGCCTCGCAGTTGGGAGACCTGGAGACCTGGGTTCGCTTCCCGGGTCCTCCCTGCGTGGAGTTTGCATGTTCTCCCCGTGTCTGCGTGGGTTTCCTCCGGGCGCTCTGGTTTCCTCCCACAGTCCAAAGACATGCAGGTTAGGTGGATTGGTGATTCTGAATTGGCCCTAGTGTGTGCTTGGTGTGTGGGTGTGTTTGTGTGTGTCCTGCAGTGGGTTGGCACCCTGCCCGGGATTGGTTCCTGCCTTGTGCCCTGTGTTGGCTGGGATTGGCTCCAGCAGACCCCCGTGACCCTGTGTTCAGATTCAGCGGGTTGGATAATGGATGGATATATGGATATTTACCTTGTAGATGTAGTTCTATATTTGTTCACAAAAAATAATAATACAAGTTCCATTGCCTCTGTTAATTTTATTGAACAATAAGTTATGATTTATGCCACAGTTTTTGCTTTTATATGTTATATAAAACTATGTTGTTATTATTATTTGACCCCCCTACAAAATGGGGATGGATGGATGGATGGATATTTTTTGCACCCCCCCAGACAAGCCAAATGCCCACCCACACATGATGTTCTGGTCACACCTCTGACAAGTCATTATGTTGCTATGGTTAAAAATAGTCCCAATTTGTGATCCAAAGTCTGATGATTGCATTGTAAGAATTGTCAGGTTCCAGATAAAATTAATGATATGTTTGAGTGGTGACACTTTTAGTGATGTTAGTGATATACTTCTTTTCCATGCCAATACTTACAACATACACTTTAAACCTAAACTGATAGACTTACCGTTTTTTTTTAAATATGAACAAAACTGAAGTCTTATTGTCATTAGGCATTTTAAAAGGAAAATGCAGAAAAATTAAAATGTCCTTGAACAATATATCACAATGTTTCAAAACTTTTGAAGATTTTTTTAAATCTTTAGAAATACAAAAGATTACATTTGATGCCATCACATCCTGTTTAAAGAAGTCCAGTTCTTTTGTTTGTCAAAATCATTGCTTAGTAGTAACAATGAAAATATCAATCTTGCACAAAGCAAACACGAACATAAAATTTGTTTTGGCTGTGTATGCTTACAAGACACCTACTATAGACTACAAAGGAGAAGAACATAGCAGAACTCTATTGAAGACAGAGTGATATCTGCTGCACATTCCAACTGGCCAACGAAATGTTTCTTCTCTTCTGGTTGGTTAGCTGAAATGCACATATCACTATCTTCAATTGGATCCTAATACTTTCATCACTTCTTTGTAATTTATTGTTTATTTATTTCAAAGACTTTGAAATTCTACCTTTAATTTTTTAATACTGTGTCCATTTTAGGACATCACTATTTTTCACTTCCTACACAGAAAACTATACCCGATCCATCATCTGATGACATTTTCCTAGGGGGGACTCTAGATATTTACATGTAAAAACTAGCAGGACTGAAAGATGTTTATCTGGCATATGATGTTCATAAAACAAACAGAAAAGTTAATCATTTTGATGAAATCAATTTTTACAAATCAATCTGGAGAAAATATTTAATCGTACATTTACACAGAATGTTAACAAACCTAAAGTAATTATTTACAGAAATTGTAAGTTGGTTCACGATCCTGATTATTTATACAGGGAATTCAACATGCTTTACCAACCGTGAAGGCATGAGTAACAGAAGCTCCACAGAGTGTTAACTGTCAGGAAGTATTTGAAATTAATGAGGATCTTATTTAGAATTCACATACCCTATATATTCATTCAGATGTTGATGCAGAATTACTTATGATGATTGCTGACTTAGAGGAAATAGTCTTTCAAGAAGACTGTCCAAGGGGACCCTGAAATACACAAAGAATACCATGACTATGACTCAAGAGAACTCCTAGGTGATATTCTCCAGCAAGTTATTGAGTAATGATTTTGAAATAATTTAAATTCCAGACACAATTTCCAATAGTAAATAATGATTACTTATGCAGAGATTAAATTTAACAAAGATGGTGTTGTGTGCTCAGTTGTTTCTAATTACCTAAAATCCCCTTAAATATTTTTACTACTGGGCCAGCAGGGTGTGGTAAACTCTTCCAAATAAAAGCTCCCTGTGAAACTTTAATTATAGTTTGTGAAGAAAGGGGTTCAGATTTGGTAGGTCCGCATTGCCAGTAGTTTCTCCAACTGGAAAAGCAGCCAATACAATTGATGGAATCACTGCTTATGCTTCACTTTTCAGTTTCTTTATCTCTGAATTGGTTAAGAAAAAAACAGAGAATTGTCATCTGATACAGCCAATACCACATTAAAATACAGTATTTCAATAAATACATTTTAATAGATGAAATTTCAATGCTAGGGTCTCAACAATTTTTATATACTAATTGAAGGCTACATCAAATGTTAAAATATTCAAAGGGACTTAAAAAAGCATTTAAGCCATACCTGAATTACAAATTTGAGAAAGTCCCTTAAGGGATTTTATGACACAACACATCAGAGTTAGATTTCTGACTAGCATGATACTAGATATTTTCACACAATTCCTTTTAATTTAAGGACATTTTTGTACCTTATTTAAAGATCAAAGTAGAATATCACTTTAGGAATTACAAGATGCATAAATTCTCATTTCTGTTCACTCAATATATCTGCCTATCTTTGTAAGTAATGTCACTTACACATCATACATAACAACTGCTGTTTCTAAATAATTTGAGTCCTTGTCACTCAAAGGAGAAATAGTGCCCACTGTGATTTTTGTGTTAGAACTGCATAGTCACTCACATTTATACTTTTGAGAATCCCTATAATCAGAAACTGTAGATGTGCTATAGACCATCGGAGAAAAAACTGTTTGAATTTATTGTCATGTGTACATTGTATAATGAAGTACTTAGTAGTCTCCCACCAACACCCAACATTATTGCTCTAGTAAAAACACTTTTAAATCCAATGATGGGAGTGCTAATAATCATGTACCATTTGCCAAAACAGAGAAAGAAAAACAACTGTACTGGATGTCTAAGGTCTTTAACAGTACTCTTTGCCCCCCCCCCCCCCCCCCCCCCCTTAAAGTCTCAATTTAAAAACATTATAATAGATGACATTTCAATTTTAGGGTCTCAACAATTTTGCTATATTAATTGAAAGCTACAACAAATGTTGCACAGCAAAAAATTATATTGGTATATTGGCTTTAATGACTTTATGTTGTTAGAGGAGTCAAGGCTGGAGGGGCTGTCAAAAACCAGGGCCTTTTAAAGCCCATTGAGGAACTTCTTGTGTGATTTTGGGCTATACAAAAAATAGTTGTTATTAAATGAGTGTTGAATTGTCAAATAGCTAGCATTCTTGCCTCACTTTGCTAGGGGCTTAGGTTTGACTTCTAGTATGGTTAGAGTCTGCAATTATTTTGTATGCTTTCCCCACATGTCTATTAATTGATTAATATGAATAAATGTGCCTTGTGATTGACTAGTTTGCTCTCCAGAGGTGGTTTCTGCCATGCTACCCATGTCGTCAGGTAGAACTATGCGTCATTAAGCAGGCCAGAGGTAAACTGAAAACTCCATGCATCTTTTTTTTTCTTTTTTAAACTGAAATTGAAATTCAGAATTGGAAAGCTAAAAGCTTAATAATAATTTAGAGAAACACCAATGTGGTGGGGTGGGGTCACAGTGTGGGCACGGTAGCACTGCAGCCTCACAGTAAGAAGACCTGGGTTCGCTTCCCGGGTCCTTCCTGTGGGGAGTCAGCATGTTCTCTCCGTGTCAGCATGGGTTTCCTCTGGGTGTCCTGGTTTCCTCCCACTGTCCAAAGACATGCAGGTTAGGTGCATTGGCAATCCTAAATTGTGCTTGGTGTGTGGGTGTGTGTGTGCCCTGCAGTGGACTGGCACCCTGCCCAAGGTTTGTTCCTGCCTTGTGCCCTGTGCTGGCTGGGATTGGCTCCAGCAGACCCCCATGACCCTGTGTTAGGATAAAGCGCGTTGGAAAATGACTGACTGTCTGACCAATGATGTGGCTGGAGGGAATGATCTTTCTTTAATTTTCTCCTCCGTCTAAGTCTAAAGATGCCTCTCTGACAGTGCAGTATTGTGGTATTTGGAACTGCGGCTTCTCCAATAAATTTGTGGTAGTAGAAAAGTTAGAAAGGACTAACATGAGCATGGTCAAACAGATTAAAGTTGAAAAAAAAGAACATCTATGGTGATGAGAAGAAACAGCTGCCATTTATTTTGTGATGAAGGTGTAAGGGATGAAGAAAACAGCATGCAGGTTGGAGGCACTGGAAATGTCAAGTGGTGAAAATGGTTAACCCAAAAGACAGCCAAACTCACAAAATGTCGTTGATGGGAATTAAGAAACCAAGAGCAAATGATGGCTATTAAACCAATTTTTGTTTTAGTAAAGTTTATTATGTACATTAAATTCATTGACTTTTTGTTGTGTAAACCATTCCTTATAAAATTCCAGAATATAAAGTTGACCTATATATATAAATCAGTTGTTTCCTTTAAATGCATTTCATATAACTTTTTATCTATAAAAGAACATCTTACAAAAGTTTTTTTTCTTTCTTTTTTTTTTGTATGGGTCTTTTTTCTCTATTTTTTATTCTTCTTAAAAACTTTAATCTTCAAAGCTCACTGGTTTTCAGTAGTTCTTGAAACTAAAGCTGTCTCAATGGGTTTAAAAACCCTGGAGGATTTGCACATCATACCACAATTCTTCAACATTTTTAGACATAACTGCTTCTCTGTGTCTTTTTAAAACACTGTAGTTTTGAAGATTCAGTTAAAGTGACTATATCCAAACACAACATCTTACATTTAAAAACTACAATACAGACATGAAAAAAATGTAATCAGGTGGGTGTTATTATTTGGAACTGAATAAGTCTTAACAGTAAAATTTTCAAAGGGACTTGAAAAAGCATTTAAGACATACCTGAATTACAAATTTGAGAAAGTCCCATGAGGAATTTCATGACACAACACATCAGAGTTAGACTTCGGACTAGTGTGATACTAGATATTTTCTTATAATTCCTTTTCATACAAGAACATTTTTGTACCTTATTTAAAGATGAAAGTTGAATATCACTTTAGATATTACAAGATGCATAAATCCTCATTTCTGCTCACTAAATAAATTTGCCTATGACAAATTGTAAGTAATGTCAGTTACACATCATACATAACATCTGCTGTTTCTAAATAATTTGAGTCCTTGTCACTCAAAGGAGAAATAGTGCCTACTGCGATTTTTGTGTCAGAACTGCATGGTCACTCCCATTTATACTTTTGAGAATCCCTATAATCAGAAACTGTAGATGTACTATAGACCATCAGAGAAAAAAACTGTTTGAATTTATTGTAAAATGTACATTGTATAATGAAATTCTTACTAGTCTCCCACCAACACCCAACATTAATGCAACAGTAAAAACAATTATTATACTTTTGAATATAACGATGTGAGTGCTAATAGTCATGTACCATTTGCAAAAAAAAATCAAATGTGCAGGATGTAGGAGTTCCTTAACAACACGGTTAGCCCCCTCTTACAGATATATATATATATATATATATATATATATATATATATATATATATATATATATATATATAAATAACTACGTGTGGAAGTGTGTCTGTCTGTCTGTCCAGCCCGGAAGTGTGAGGCTATAGCATGAAGCTGAAAGAGCCAGCAAGGCACCTCCAAGTTAACATGTCGGAAGAAGAAAAACGAAGTGCAGGGCTATAGCATAAATCTGAAAGAAAGCCAAAATGAGACTGCCAAGGAAAGACAAACTCACTTAGCCACTGATACACAAGCGAGGTGAGCACGTCCGCAAAACAAAACCACTGAGTAGATAGAAACTCGCTTAGCCGCTGATAGATAAGTGGGGCGTCTGCAAAACGAAACCTCTGAGGAGATAGAAACTCTCTTAGCCACTGATACACAAGTGAGGTGAGCACGTCCGCAAAAAAAACCTCAGAGGAGATAGAAACTCGCTTAGCCGCTAATAGACAAGCGGGGCGGGCACGTGTGCAAAACGAAACTGCCGACTCTGCATTTCATTTTTTTTCTGACGATTTCAATAGTTTCTAGGAGCCTGGGCTTTTTATAGCACGGGCTTACACAGCTACTATATATATATATATATATATATATATATTGTAAGCTTGACGCTATATAGCGCCTGACCCGACACAGATTGACACGGAGGCATGTATACATTAAAATAAACTATTTATTTTCTTCCCCTGTGGGCACACATCTTCCCTGTGACCCACAGGTAATACACAGTCCCAGCACTAATCACACCAGCACAACAAGCACTTTTCTCTCCTTGGCACCACCACTCCTCCCAAGCAACCTTGTCCTCCTCCACCCGACTCTGGCCACTTAAGTAGTGGCTGCAGGCTATGTAGCCCTCCCGGAAGTGCTCCAGGTGGTAATTGGCCTAATTAGGCCGCACTTCTGGCTGTGGCTGCATTCCAGCCCACAGAGGCTCGTGCAGCTCCTCCGGGTGGTGGCCACGGAGCCCAACAGGTCTGAGTCCTGAAGTCCCACACCTATGGCCCTGATGTAACCCGGGAGGGCTGCCATCACACGTTCCGAGGGACGTAGAGTGCATCCCATGGCTGCTCCCCCGGATCCAGTGTTGAAGGGGCATCCCGGCCAGGTATGGGACCAGACCGCTCTCCTCAATATATTTAATAATGCAAAGAGTACGCAACATGTGTTTCACCCTCATTAGGGTTCATCAGGAGTACACACTCTACTGCTCCCCTCTCTGGGATCATGATCTGCTTCTCGCAACTGAAGAGGGCACCGTGGAGGATGTTTGCCGAATGGCAGACCAACCACAAGCGTTACCTAGTAGGTAACCACCCACACGATTCAGGCTGGGTCTCAGACTACAAATGCAATGAATATATATATATATATATATATATATATATATATATATACAGTGGAACCTCGGTTTGCGAGTACCTTGGTTTACGAGTGTTTTGCAAGACGAGCAAAAATTTTTAATAAATTTTCACTTGATAAACGAGCGAGGTCTTGCAGTACAAGTAGTTTGTCTGCTGAGCATCATGTGATCACAACTGAGCTGATGGTTCTTCTCTCTCTCTCACTGCGGGATTGTGGGCAATCGTCTCCTATTCTCTGTCTGAGTTGGCGTGCATCACTCATATCGTCAACATCTGTACGAGCGTATCGTGTTTACTACAGCATTAGCATTGAGACTTTATGCCTGCGTTCGTGTGTGTGTGTGTGTATGTGTGCTCGCGCGCGCTGTGTGTGTGTGTGCTGGCACGCGTGCGCATGTGTGTGTGTGCTGTGACGTGCGAGTCCCCGTCTTGCACCCTAAAACAAGAAGCTGAGTCTCAGTACTTTAGCAACACAAGCTTTATTCAGCTTGAAACAGCAACAGCGCGGTTATTTATACACAGACACAGCAGTCAGGCAGGGCCCTGCACATTTATAATGTTCCTTGTTCCTTGTATCACCCATTGACGGCAGGCGCTTATAGCATGTCCGCAATCTTTTCGGATTCGCTTTTATAGAGAACTGCTACAGCGCTGGGAGACTGCGATTGCTTTGGGACGCTGTTCAGCGTGTCATCCCATTGGGTGCAATCCCACAAGAGTTTAGAAACTCATTCACACCAGCCATGATTCTTTTCAAAGGTAAAGTGCAAGTTAATTTGTTTTATGTTTTTTTACTTTATATTTTGTATTAATCATTTTTATATGAATAGTTTTGGGTTGTGGAACAAATCATCTGAGTTTCCATTATTTCTTATGGGGAAATTCACTTTGATATACGAGTGCTTTGGACTACGAGCACGTTTCTGGAACGAATTATGCTTGCAAACCGAGGTTCCGCTGTATATATATATATATATATATATATATATATATATATATATATATATATATATATATATACTGAAAAGAAGGCAGCTGTGGACTGGTTGTATTCTGAGTAGACTTGACAATACACTGTAGTGATATAAGATTCTGAGCTAGGTAGTTAACATGCCACATGTAATATATTGTGCACTTATGAAACTTGATAAGCATATCTGAAGACACACATGTTTTCATCGGACATTGCTGAAGTAAAGAAATTGGTGGGGATTCTTGACATTAGATGAGATATGTTGTGGCCACTTTTGGTTATCTGTGATTGTGACTACAAGAAATGTAAAGCTGCTGGCCCTCTTCATGGTGGGTGTGGGGTCCACTAAAGCTGCAGCTCTGCGACTGCCCCCAGACTTTTACAGTTTTGTGGGAACCTCAGTACCAGTTCTAAGGCATTTGCTTTCATTCATGTTTGTTCAGCTCTCTGATGTTTTTGGATTTTTTGAATTTGTTTTTGTGAGTATCTTTATAATGATTTTCTGCTTTTGGATCTTAGTTTTGGATTTTGGTTTTAGGACTGTGAACTGGATTTTGTGGTACTGTATTTCTGTTCTGCTCATTTTGTAAAAATGTATGGAATAAATCCTTTAAGTGTATATTTAAAAAATAATTTTTTTTGAGGATCAAGATGTTTTCAGTCTCCCACAAATTTTTTGAATTTCAGCTTTAGTTCATTTTGGTCTGTACAAGACACAAAGCTGCCCTTCTTGTGTTTGGGGTCAGGTTAAGTTTTGTTTTTAGGATTCATGTAAGCCTTAAGGAATACTTTTTGGAAGTGAATTCTTGTTGAGCTTTGGGACCTGGCAAATCCTAACAATTACGGCATGAGATTTTATTTTCTGACATGGCAGTAGCCCATTGCAAATAATTATAATTTTCCCAAAAGCATAGAGATTACAAAAAGCAATCTGTGTTTTTTCTGTGGTGATGGAATTTGGCTGTAAATGAAATATTGGTTCAGAATTCCCCTACAACTAAATCTGTCTCTAGATTAACACTCTGGGAAGGGCCCCTGTGGTTCTTTAACTGGTGCTGGAGCAGCAGTGGCACCTTAGATATTCTACTGTAACTCATCAGGCCGTGAAAGTAATTTCTGTATATAGATCAGTTTATTTTGTAAGGCAGCCATGTTAGTAGTGAATTGATGAATCATCTCATTAATCATATTATGAAATGATTTCAGATTCCTTTCAATAAAAAGGATCAAGATGGATATGAAAATCAATCAGCAGAGATTATTAAGGGAGGCTTAAAAGACATATATGGGGGTAGATACACTAAAGAATAAAAATCAGAAAACACATTCATTAGAAAAAACTAAATTCTTAAGTTGCTAAATAGAAGGTCAGAACTTAATTAATCCTTTAAATTGAACTACTGGAGAAATAAATTTGTTTTGCTAAGTCTTCTCTTTATTTTAAGCAATGTTCAGAGGAGTATAATCAAGCAAGTCTACCTACCATGTGGCCAGCACCATACAACTTCACCAATTACCGTAATGCCAGATAGTCTCTTCTAAGAGCATGGCATGACTTGGGTTTTGGAGGTGACCACTTCACACTCAAAATGTTTTAGTGCATGTCAAAGACTGCAGTAACCCCTGTACTTTAGAGGTATGATGAGATTGCAAACATATTTACACCACACACTAGTCACTATAATTTAATAGAGAAGGATGGATGAAATTAACCTGTTTTATTTCCCTACACCACCTATCTGTTTATAAAGGCAACCAAACCAGGAAAATGTTGAAATATAAATATATTACAAACACAACAAACATGTATGACATGTGCACCCACAAAATCACTTGCAGAAAATATATACACATTCCGGAAACTCCTTACTGTAAATAATATACTGTAAATCCAAATGTGAAATAAACTTTTTCTGGTGCTGTTGCAGTTGATTCTCCCCTTGGCAAACCAATTGCTGAAGAAAAATATTAACAAAAACAGCCCTACCAACAAATCTCAGAAGCCTTCCAGTTTCCTCTGAGGTACTCATCATTCATAAAGATCACCATAGGGCAGGAATGGCCCCAAGTGCTCAATTTGTTGGTATTATAAATCTGATGGCTGGATATTAAAGTTTACTAAAGGGTCAAATCACAGATGAAGTTTGTAATGATGATTCAAAATTACCACTGCTTTGCCTACTCAGTTTATATATTTTACACTGCATACAAACAGGCATACACTACAATACCCCTATGGCCACCACATTTGCTACAAACCCTGCTTAAAGGGATAGACCTCACAGCAATTTTCCAACCAACTGTAGACTCGATATTAACATATCACTAAGCAGGATCTATTAAACAAGAACCACCCTATGTGTTCAGGCAGTGAGGACAACATCATTTTCAAGTAGCAGCTGTGAGGTGTCCAATTTGAATTCTTTATAAGCCTTGGCTATACCATGAAATTACAAACAATAGAGGTGACAAGACACACCCCAGCTTGGTAGTTGGTCTGTTTTAGCACCTGGGCAGTGGTTACCTGATCACGCCTATACTTAAGAAATAGGGCCAGTTTACAATCAGTGATGGACCCATCTGTGTGTTCTGCATCCTACACCCTATATACAGGAGTAATTTATAGACGTTAGCCAGATGTGCAGAGATACAGGGACAAGGACTGCAAAAGTCCGGGATGAAAACCGACAAGCTTCACAGACCCAGTGGAACCTTACTAAGTTAGTTACAAAATTTCTCTCCTTGTGCACAGGTGAGGACTCCTGCTGCACTGCTACTGCAGCTCTCTTTTGTGGACTCTTCTCTACCTGTGCATTTGTGCCGACAACCTATATACGTACTCCCATTCGATAACTACCCTGTTGTTGGACTGATGGTCATGTATTCAGCGGCATGTCCTGGCATAGGCCTCCACCACAAAGCACACTCCAGAATGGATCAACTCACTTCTGAATACCATAATGGATGCATGTTACTGCTTTCAGCATGTCCGGTGCATCAACTCTGTAATACAAGAAACAAAAAAGATAAGTGCACCCATTATTTATTTACACAAGTGTACAGGTTATTAATAGCCATCTATTGCAAAAGTATATATAAGACTTGTTATTTTCGTGATTTGCCAAAGCATTTCACCCCAACATATATATAACTTTATACTAAAGAAGCATTTTACTTAATACTGACATCAGAGGAACGTTGATGAGAAAAGGCCATTCTGTTCAACAATCTCACTACTCCTATTCGTCTAATGTCTCAAAAATAACATCAAGTTTTGAATGTTCCTTAAATTCTACCAGACAACTTGACAACTTATTCCATGTCTTTCCATGGTTCTTTAAATGAAGAAAATGTTCTAACCTTCTCCCACTAGTTTTCATGACTATAAACTTCTATGAAAACTGGCAAGGCATCAGTTGGTAGAACATTAGTACAGGATATGCAGCCCAACAAGCTGACCCATACTACTTGCCAAGGCTGGCATCAACATCAAGTTGAGATCTGAAAATCGTAATCCTAATCGCTACCATGCTATTTGGTAACTTAGTTCATGTATGTATGGTTCTTTGAGTGAAGAAAAAATATCTAACATATGTGCGAAAGCTACCCTTAATAAGTGTCCATCTGTATGTCCATGTTCTTCTTTTTTTAAGGTACCTGAAGTACCTTTAATACTTTTAAACAGTTCAATCATGTCATCTCTTAGTCTCCATTTACTTAAATTAAAAATGTTTAGCTCTTTCAATGTTTCCTTATTGCTCTACCCAACAATACACTAAAGTCATTTAAAGTATGATATTTACGTATATTGTAAGACAAGGTCGTTCTCAAATGTAAACACCCAAACACATAACTCCATAGGTCATGCAACAGATTCATCTACATATCCAAGAACCTTCTAGAATTTCCTAATTACAGAAAGAAGTAGGAGCAAGAAAAGGCATTTAGAGTGTATAAACCAGGGGTGTCAAACTCATTTTGGTTCAGGGGCCACATACAGCCTAATTAGATGTCAAGTGGGCCGGAGCAGTACATTCATAACATAATTACCTATAAATAATAGTAAGTCCATGTTTTTTCCCTTTGTTTTCGTGCAAAGAAGTACAAGTACATTAGAAAATCTTCATATTTAATGAAATATCCTTTTACAAAACATATCAACATATCAAAACATATAAACAACCTCAGATTTCTTAAAACATGTGTTTGCACAAATACAAACAAAACTTTAAGTCAGAGGTATTTGGAACTGAAAAATATAGTATTGCACCTTAAAATTTATGGCATTACATGAACAATAGGATTCCACCAAACCAAACTCTTTTGTAGAGAAGCTATTAACTTACATTAAATTTAACATTTTTTAACTATTTATACAGCAAGAATTCATTTTCACAGAACTGAATTCTTTAAGTGCAATCGGTGTCTGAAGCAATATTTTAAAGGAGTTAGTCACATCTAGACTACTTTGTTTTTGCTCCTGAAACTTGGCATCTTTTGGTCTGCACAAGTGCATCAATATCAGGTGTCATGTCCTGACTAGTAGCCAATCTCAGAATGTCATCTAAGTGCTTGTTTGTGAGCCTTGAGCGCAATTTTGTTTTATTGATGTTCATTACTGAGAAAACTTGTTCACAAAGGGAGGTTGTCCCAAAAATGCACAAAATTTTTGCAGCCAGGGCTGTTAATTTGGGGTACCCTGGCAAGAGATATTGATAAAATGTGTCCAAGCCCACTGAGGCAAACTTGTCCTTCAAATCTGCATCACATTGCAAATCAATTATCTCTAGTTGGATGTCGACAGGTACATCAGAAGCTTTGACTGTGAAGGGTGAGCGAAAAACTGCAAATTCTTTCTCGAGTTCACCAAAGATCTGAAACCGTTTCTCAAACTCACACAGCAAACCTGCAATCTTGTCTTTATACTGTTTCATGTCGGCATTAATGCCTGTTGCACATACCTCTCTTAGGCAAGGGAAATGTGCAGGGTCACCACTTGACAGCTGTGTCTCCCACAAAGTCAGCGTCAACTTGAATGCACATATGCTGTCATAAAACTGTGTGACAACTTTTTTGCGGCCTTGCAACATTTTGTTCAGAATATTCAAGTGCTCTGTAATATCCACCAGAAATGCAAGGTCCTGCAGCCATTCCTGACATTGTAATTCCATCACTGGATTTCCTTTTTTCTCCATGAATTGTCCGATTTCCTCGCGTAGATCAAAGAAACGCCTCAGCACAGCACCTCTGCTTAACCACCTTACTTCAGTGTAGTATGGCAGGGTATTAGTAACGTGATTGTCACTGAGAAGGCAGTCAAACTGACGATGATTCAGGCCTCTGGCTCGGAAGAAATTAACAGTTCGGACAACCACCTCCATGACGTGATCCATTTTTAACGACTTGCAACACAATGCCTCCTGGTGCAAAATACAGTGAAATGTCCAGAAACCATCTCCTCCATTAGCGGCTTGTACTTTCTCTCTTAATTTTGTCACAACACCTGCTTTTCTTCCGATCATTGATGGCGCGCCATCTGTAGCCAGGCTGACGGCGCGGGACCAGTCCACCCCGACTCTGTCCAGCGCGCCAACCACAGAGCCGAAAATGTCCTCAGCTGTTGTGGTGTCACTCATAGGCACCAACTCAAGGAACTCCTCAGTGACGGTCAATGTCTCATCAACTCCACGAATAAATATGGCCAGTTGAGCAACGTCTGTAACGTCAGTGCTCTCATCAATTGCAACAGAAAATGCAAGAAATGACTTGACCTTGTGTTTCAACTGCCTGTCTAAATCAGCCGATAGTTCTGATATCCTCTCTGCCATAGTGTTTCTCGTCAGACTAATGTTGGCAAATGCTTGTCGCTTTTCAGGACACACGAGTTCTGCAGCCTTCATCATGCATCTTTTAACGAACTCACCGTCGGAATACGGCTTTGATGCTAATGCTATTTCGTTACCAATTACGTAGGTGGCTTTTACTGCTGCTTCACTGACCTCTCGGCTCCGAGTGAAAATTGACTGCTGTTTTCTCAGACCCACCAGCAATTCATTTATCTTCTCTCTCCTCAGTCGTCCTTGCAAGATGTCGTATTTTCCACCATGATGAGTCTCATAGTGGCGCCGAATATTATATTCCTTGAGCACCGACACTTGTTGATTACACACCAAGCACACAAGTTTCCCATTTATCTCTGTGAATAAATAGGAAGTGGTCCATTTCTCTTGGAAAACCCTACACTCGGTATCCACTTTTCTCCTTTTTGACAAAGACATTTTGGCTAATGAGGGTGTCAAGGTGAGTAGAAAATAAGGTAGCCTACAGAGTGGCAGAGTTGTTGCTTCTTTTACTCTAATTAAAACAGTGCTCCCCTCTCATCTGACTAACACCCTAGCGGACGATTTAGGAATTGCATTTTATTACGAATTTCGAGTTCGTGTCTTTTATTAATTTTTTTACTTTCAAAATTCATCCAGTGGGCCGGGTTGAACCCCCTAGTGGGCCGGTTTTGGCCCGCGGGCCGTACGTTTGACACCCCTGGTATAAACTGTTCATTATGCTGATTTTTGTTATCAATATTTGAATGAAAAATAAAAAGAAAACAGGTAACACACCCTTGTGCTGGGTACCTACCCTTCACAACAGTATAAAATCAAAGTGCCGTCTTGTTGGAATTTTATCAGCCTTCTAGCGTTTTGATCTTTCCTTTGAATTGATGGATAGAAAACTCAGGAATGGAACAACAGGCAGAATGCCCAGTCCTGCACTTCATTTCCCTGCTGGACCAGACTTTCAATCTAGTGATGTATGCCTTACTCTGCATTGTTTCCAAAAGTTAAACCAGTTAAAATGAATAATTCCAAATATCATATATACCTATGTCTCTGTTTTTTTTTTTTTTTGACATCATAGACCATAAGGTGCATACTAATTCAGCGTGAGCAGGAACACACAATAAAACTGAATAAAAAAAATCAAGTGATGGTGAGATACGAATAAGGCAGATTTACCAGCATTTGTGTGTCAGCTTTTATCCCTCCAGATCAGAGAATGTCCAGTTCCATTGCCTCAAAACAACACTCACATCTACAGTTATTCCCAGTTTCAAATAAAAACTAACATCGTCAGATCCCTAGGGCGGTAGTATGTATCGTGATCGTGACTGAGAGAATAAAAGTGAAAAAAAGGTAACTTTTACAAGTACTATAAATGTTACAGACGCAAACCAAATGTATGTGTGTACTGTATAATATTAACAATAAGAGCAGCTCTCTCCTGAAAATGGCAAATATAGGAGGCAGACTGGATGAAACCGGGGACTCTTGATTACAAGTCAGCAAATCTTACTGCTACGCCATGGAAGCTGTTGCCTTACCCTTGAACCTTTTGTGAAAGTGTTTATTTGATCCTTGGACTTCATGCTTCACACATTATGTAGTTTATGTCAACATTTTGTCATTTACTACTAAAATATGAAAAACATTTCTGTTTTAATAATGTGTTTACACAGATTATTGTAGAAACAGAACACAAATGAAATGCATGTGTTCCAAGTAACAATCTATTATTTCCACTCTAAAAATCCAGCACTTCGCTCCCAGATAATCAAGGCATCAGCTGGGAGAACTTTGTGCACAGTCTGCGGCGGTGGGGGATGGAATAGCAGGCTGCTTGCTGCTTGTCTTTATCAGCACATTTACAGGACAAAAGACGCTGATGGAGAGGTGCGAATGAATTTAAATTGGGCTGGATCTACGAGTTTTTTCGTAGGCTCTGGTAATTCTAGTGTTAATGGACAATCTAAGTGGTATTTTTGTTTGTTGAGTGTTTTGTGTAAGCATTGCCTACTTTAAAGGGGATGTGTGTGTTTATGTGAGTGTGCGTATGAGTGTGTCTGTGTATACTTCCCCTTCAAAATACAAGTAGGCCTATTATATATGAAAATAGCAATATCTTATACTTTATACATACTTTATTAATCCAGAGGGAAAATTGCCTTTTGCATGACTTTTAGAGGTCAGAGCGTGGGTCAGCCATTGTATGACACTCCTGGGGTGATTTTCAGGTTACCAGGCCAATTAATCCACATGATATTTGACCTTGAGAGTAACAGCAAACACCTCGCTGAAAAAAACATGAAGTATTCTCTTAGAAATCTGGGAAGATGTAGCAGACCAGAATGCAGAAAGGACACATGCAGATTTAATTTACTTTACAGTAACCTGTGAAGCAGTTTACTGGCACATACGGATTAAGGAAGCTTAGAAAATGTTGTGCTATTACTTTTAATAATGTTTTACAATCATTTAGAATGTTCATGAACCATAATGCTGTTTTACACAAATAATTCAACCATTTTCCTGATTTTAGCTATGAGTAAAAGAAAAGACCTAACCCTTGATGCCACGAAAATCCATTACTTTAAATCTGTGTTATGTGTGTTCAATTATTACTAAAATGTCAGTGGTTACTACAAGTATCTTTTAAATTTCATTTTCTCCAATTGTTTCCAACTACAGCTGAGCTGATTGGTTTGAAATGATGTGAAGCCTGGAGGACTTCCATCTGTATTTCTTCAGCACGTAAGTTGTTTATTTCATGTTCAGCGGGGCTAAAAACTTGAAAGCAGGTAAATAATATATATATTTTTGAATTGTGATGCTAACATTGTGTCCAATGTAGAAATGTTTCATGAAGTTTACTTTACTCTCATAGGATAATTCATCAGTATTCAGCTTGCAAACAAACATGTATGATTCATTATTAAAAGCATTGGGCTTTCTTTCTTTCACAATAAAATTGATTTTAAAAAAATTACCAAATTGGAATGTGAGCTGATATACTTAACTTTAGGTCTCCCAAAATGGTAATTTCTCAAATACAAACTCAGGGGGATGGTGTTACATTTGTACTGAAAACTTAACTTTAGAAAAACTTTTTTCTTACTTAACAGAATACAAAACCGAACAACAAGACATGAAATGTAATAAAAGCTCAAGTCCTTTGTTGCTATAATTATATTGTACATAGATAATAGAATATATTCCGAGTTACTAGAACCACCATTTTCAAAGCAATATTTTAACATTACACATAAATTATAAAGCCTATAAGTCATTTCAATGACAAATTAGTGTAAACTCAATAATGGGACTTTTTTCTTGGGAAAAAGCAAAGCAGGTTGTTGTATCTCTTGTTGTCACTATTGTCCAAGACTTGGAGAGCTACAAGTGGAACCATACACAAAGAGTACAGCAAAATGATAAAAGCTTTACAACATATCACACTGAGGCATGAAGTACTAGCAGATTGTGACATGATCAAGGTAAATAGGATTAGAGTTCCTGGCTGACAGAACTGGGTTAGAGCTTTAAAATACAGAAGAAAAAAGAAAGATAAAAAGAGACAACTAAGGGAAATGTGTCCTGTTGTCAGGAAAGAAAAGAGAGCCGTGTCATTTGTAGGTCCCATCACTGAAAAAGAAAAACAGAGATAGTGAGGTCTGAACATATCCTTCTTTAGCAGCACAATTCAGTCCATAACATATTGGAATATAATGTAATGCCATTGATACATTAGTATTGATAATGTGTCTGATAAACAGTATATTTTTAAATTAAATTCAATGAAAAATTAAAGTTGGTTAGGGTAACCACTTACATATTAGAGCATACACATATTATAGTCTGTATATTTACACAAACACATATTCTTCTTACATTTCACACATTTTAATAGAATGATCTTTTTAAATAATCTCCTGGTTTATGTTTTGTTAGACTACATTTACTTTTAAGTTGCCATCCACTTCAAGCAGCAGTTTTTAAACAAAAGTGCAGTGTTCTGTTTATTATCTCATACAAGTATGATTCTTTATTTTACATAGGCACTAAGGAAAGTAACATTTTAAAGGAGCTATTCAGATTTGCAGCTATATCTGCAGCGTCACAATTTAATTAGCCTAATTCTCACTCTTTGTTGTACCATAACATAATTCATATTACAAGTAATGCATACCACTTTTATTGTGGAATACATTATATGTGATTAATTCAGATTTTTTATTGAGCTTCTGTACATAGCTGTGCTAAATATCGTGAATACTTCTGTGAGTGAAACTTGGCCTTTGTTTGCACCCTCTGTTGTTTAGCTGCATTATTGAATGTACAGTAGATATTATAATAGTGCCATTCTTGTTTACTTATCTTCTTTGTTACTCGTGGAACATCCTAACTCGTTAGTCACTTCTTTCTCATCTGTCTTCCCCAGAACACTGTAATTGCTTCTGCGTCCTGTCCACTGTGAAGGAAACCAGGGCATCAACAGTCCAAACCCCCAACACGAACACACCAAGAGTTCCGGGTGCAAATAAAGGATGGTTTATTTAATCCTATTCCTTCTACAGTACCATAAAGTATCACAAAAGCACAGGTTTCTCTCTCCTTCTAATTCTTAACACTACACTGCCCTCCTCCAGTTGAGTGTTGCCTTTCTTCCTCCCAGCTCCAACTCACCTAGGTAAGGGAGTAAAATCCCTTTTATTAAGGACCCGGGAGTATTTATGGTGCCAGGGACACTGCCCGATGGAAGCACTTCTGGGTCATATGAAGGTCCATTACAGCAGGGAGCCTATCTCCCTGCAGTGCCCTCTTGTGGTACCAAGTAACCCCAGCAGGGCTGCTCTGCCAGACTACATTTTCCCGACATGGCTGCTGCCATCTAGCGTGCTGGTGGAATAAAAATCCCCCAGTGACATCTTTTCTTTCTGGTGGGCTGTCTGTCCATCCTTTTTGGCTCTCTCTTCTGGGTCTCATCCTCTTTTCCTCCCTGGCTGGGATGCCTGCCTGATTGCTAGGAGTCTCCCGTCCAAGTAAGGAACCATCCCTATTCAGGCCAGGATGCCCGTGCACCCTGTGTGGCATTTATACCACTTAGTCAGGACCCAGGACAAAATATTATCAAAAGCCATATTCAGAAATTTGGCATTTGATTTAAGTGTAAAAATACAATGCTTTCTGTAAGAAGTGGTCTTCATTTTAAAATAAATGTTCACATAACCTGAATCAACTTTCCATTTTTTATGCCTGCTATTTTCACTACTAACATCATGAAAATTTTGTTGTAAAAGAAATCAAAATAAAATAATGTTCTAATAAAAAATATAAAGATGTCAAACAAAATATGAAATTTTTACCTTTATTTGCAAAGGTGCATGTCAAGATGTTTACAGGTTATATACCACTTTACATTCCCATATGTTATTCTTTTAGTTACAATAAACTAAGAAAATATCAACCATTTTGTCCTATTGTGGCAAAACCATGCACCTTTTAAATTTGAATAGAGCTTGCACTTTATCCCACTCTCACAAGTGTTTCTCTACAGCACGTAATGTATTACCCCTGTCAGAGGTGGGTAGTAACGAGTTACATTTACTCCATTACATTTACTTGAGTAACTTTTTAAAAAAATTGTACTTCTAAGAGTAGTTTTACTGCACCATACTTTTTACTTTTACTTGAGTACATTTGTGAAGATGAAACGTTACTCTTACTCTACTACATTGGGCAAAGCTCGAGTCGTTACTTTTTTTTCCATTATATACGCTATATTTTTGCCAGTAGAAGTCGCCAGTGGATCTACTGCATGACTGTTTCACCAATCAGACATAGCAACAATAATAACATGACTCTGTTTCACCAATCAGACGTAGCCATGCAGTCACATGACCACACACAAACTTCCTGCATCTGCAGCCTGTGAGAGACTTTTAGTCATGCAGGGTTCCTGTTCACTGCTAAACGGTCACAGCTTCACTGCAAAAACCTTGAGAGCCAACTCCTGCTGAAGCCTAACCATCACTTCACTGAGTAAAGAACAAGCACGTTTTAACCAAACATGCACAGGCACAGACAGTCATGGTGAAGTGAGACTTCTTGTACGTGCACAAGCTGCCTTGTTCTAATGTTATTTTCTATCAGCTGTGCTATTTGGAGGGCAAATGTGTGACAATGCTGGCCCCCTACAGACTGTTTTCTTTTCTCCTTTTCTTTGATTCCCCTTCTTTTTTTTTTGTGCTGACCCATATATATATATACACTCCGGTCTCCATGGGCCTTAATCACATGCTGCAAAAAGCCAATGAAGCAATTGAGAACAATCGCACCCATACATGCAGGTGTGAATCGCTCCAACTACCTCATTAACTCCCTGCGGTCATGCAGTTTGACATCAGTGGCAGAGCGACGGGCGCTGAGCAGGCTCCTGTCAATCATGGAGAATCCACTGCATCCACTAAACAGTATCATCTCCAGGCAGAGGAGCAGCTTCAGTGACAGACTGCTGTCACTGTCCTGCTCCACTGACAGACTGAGGAGATCATTCCTCCCCCACACTATGCGACTCTTTATTATTTGGAAATAGCAGAATTTGCAAAATATTTTATATTTTTGTCTGTCGTATTACAACATTTCTAAAAAATAAATAATTTATTATGTTCAAACAGTTATTCAATACTTGAGTAGTCTTTTCACTAAATACTTTTTTACTCTTACTTGAGTAATTTTTTGGATGACTACTTTTTACTTCTACTTGAGTAATATAATTTTGAAGTAACGCTACTCTTACTTGAGTAGAATTTTTGGCTACTCTACCCACCTCTGACCCCTGTCCACCAGACATGGCATTACATACTGAAAATTGTCTTGTACTTCATGTGAAAAGACAGTTTCCCCTCGAGGATTAATAAAGTATATCAAAATCAAATATATATATATACTTTTTTGCTTCGCTGTCTCCATTGGCATCCTATTAAGAATAAGATCTAGCTTACAACTTCTGCATAGATGTGGAGGTTTCTGAATGGCTCCAGTTGCACCTTGTATCATACCACCAGTCTTTGGTCTCCACAAATGTCCCTTAGAGCTTGCTGTTGTTCTGTATAACATTATAATTTCCCTCCTTGTAAAATAATTGGTGATCCTAAATTTTACTCCCATAGTGTGGCATGAGTTTCCATTGGGAATCCAAACATTTTGCTGATGGTCAGGTGATTTTAGAAAATACAATTCTATACAAAGGATATTGGGATGGGTTAGTCTTTCTACCTTATGTTCTATACCTGGATATCTGCACACAGTCAGTAACCAAGCAACTTTGGTTTTATAGAGAGCTGTTTCCCCTGTGAGTTTTCTTCTGTATTGCTTGTTAACGTTATGCATGCCACAGTGGATGTGCCTGATTGCAATTGGAGTGCCACAGCAAAAGGTCTGAATACTTACTGCATGTAAATTACACATTTCAGTTTCTGATTTTTAATACATTTACAAACCTTTCACTTTGTCCTTATGGGCTATTGAGTGTAGACTGATGGGTAGAAATGGCAAATTTATCCATCTAAAATTAAATGTACAAACAGTGTGTAGAAAGCAAAGGAGTTTGAATACTTTTTTGAAAAGAGTATACAGTATATAGTCCCGTACTGTGCAGTGCAAATCATTGCTGATTAAATGAACTTAAGTTAATTAAAGTTGCTCTTTTAATTAGCATTCTTTCCTTAGAAGGACTGCTTATGATGCCAGACTAGGAGGGGTAGTGACAAGATACTGACAGTAAAGGAAATTAAAGTGATAGCTGAGTAGGAATCAAGCTGCTTAAGATCTTAAACTTTAAATATGACCTAGCCAAAGTTATCAACTATGAAGGAGGACAGCAAGAGAGATGGACACCCTATCTTGTTCTCTTATCTGTTCAAATTTAACTTTACTGATGTTAGGGTGGCTACTCTAGTAAATAAGGTATATTTGATGCATTTAGAAATGAGAATCTTGTTTTTTCAGATAGTCTCCAGCTGTATTATCTTGGCTGCCTTCTGTATGACATGTATATGCTTATGTGATTTTCCTGCCAATGTGCCATTTTCCCCCATCTTTCCCGGGTTTTAAATAAGCCTAATATGACTGTGAGTGAGGACATGTCCGTCTTCCTTACAGTTGATTGTCATCCTATCTAGTACCTGTTGCTGCTAGGTAAGCTCGAGTCAGACTGGGAAAAAGTAAGTATGGAAAATGGGTGAATGGATAATTTATCTCAAGATAATTTTCTTGCAGTCAGTACAAAATTAATAATACTAAAACATTTCATCCTTAAAATCAAATTGTATTCTTAAATCTTTTTATTCCAATGTTTATTTAGTGTGGCCCAGCAACATCTGTCAGGGCACCAATCCATTACTCTTTGCTGAAATTAATCATTCATTTATTAATTCATTCATTCATGAAATCATTCATTCATTTATTAATAATTTTACATTTTCCTGTGTAGTTATACAACCTAAAATAATGTTTGAAAAGGTTTTAAGGATTATTGCAATGATAAAAAAAACAAGTCATTAGCATGTACACAATTTCAGACTAATTGTCATTTCTGAATTTAAGGCAATATTTTATTATTAAATAAATTGGTTATTTAAGTGGCAGTAACAGTGGCAAATGCAGTGTTTATTTTTTATCTTTACTATCAAATAGTAAGTTTTCACATTCTTCAAGTGTAACATCTTTTAGGAGTACATTTTAAAATGCACAGCTGAAAAACAGACAAACATAAAGATTGTGTATTTTTTTCCACAGCGAATGCTTATATGTATTGTAAATTTTGACAACAAACTGAGTTCAAAGTTTAGTTTGAGAAGTTCATTAAACTGTACCATGCAAGTTATTTTGAATTCAGAGGTAAATTTGCCATAATAAATTGCTTACTTGATTTCTTGGGTTTGAAGGCAATAGAAATCTCATGCTGAGATTTAGATATGAGTGCAAGGCAAATGGTTCCTAAAGGTAATTAATGGCAGTCTTACAGCTAATTAAAAGCTCTTTGGTTTCCCCACACATGGATTCTGCAGCTGCTTCACATCCTCTCACTGCTAAGCAGAGACATAAATTCTAAGACAGTATCATGAAAAGCACCTGGTTCTGTCTGCACCTGCCATGATGAGACCATATTTCATCCTGTCAGTAAATTAACATTCTCCAGGGCTGAAAAAGCAGATTTTTTTCATCTCTCACATTGTTCCCTAGTGGTAAGGGACAGTAGTTTGTATCCATTTTCGATACTAAATATATCATATTGTTGTTTGGTTCACTGATGCAGACACCTGCCTCTTGCAGTAAACGTAGTGCTCTAGATCTAAAAGATTTCCCCAGGGATCCACATTCAAGTATTGGCTTGTAACTATAGCTTAATATCATGTCAAGATCTCCTAAGGATGATACAGCTTGTCAAGTGATTGCAGGATTGAACCTTCATCCAGTGAAAGTCAGAAAATGTCCTCTGAGTGTTTGAAGCATGAGCAGACAAATAAAAGGCTAGCAAGTCATTTGTAAAGATAATAGCTAACAGCATGTGTTTTCCATTTGCTATTAAAGTTTGATAAGACTAAAAAGAGAACAACATAGGACAATGCTCCATTTTTGCAGTTAGCAACATATTTAACCCTTTTGCTTTCTGCAATAAACTAACAGCAATAAACTGAGAAAGGATGCTTTTCTTGCCTCGGCACACATCATTCAATATTCAAAAATAATATGCTAATCATTGCACTCTGCCTTCCTGTTGCATTTTGCATATGAAATGCATTTGTCATAAAGTACATTCATGTATTTTAATAATCACATGTATATTTTATTTACAACCACTTTCTGTTATCAACACTTAAACTGCAATATCATGTGTCCAATTGTAAAGCAAAACATTTGTGCATAATAATCTGTAACAAGATTAAACTTGAAGGGTTTGTCCTTAGCAGAATCTTAATGGAAAGAAATACTAAATCGATGCATTTAATAGTGCCTGTCACGTGCATTCAGATCTACTCCACTTATAAATAACACCTAACTGGCACTGTACCTGATTGCCACCAGTCGCCTTATGGATGCTGAGCCCACATGGCAGCTCTAAGCATAATTTTTGAGCTGAGACCAGCTGGGCTATATGGGTCTGGCCACCAGGCACTGGTAACTGAATACCATCTTCAGACATAGATGCTAGAGATCTTTGAACTTGATTTTGGCAGTTAATACCGATTGTCTTGCAGGAAAGGAAAAGTAGTCAGAGTAACACAGAGATAAAACAGAACTCTATATAACTTTGACTTCTTTGAGCCCCCCACCAAAAATGTGTACAACCAATTTTGCATGGAATTTTGATCATTTTGTGGCACTCTTATGAACAAAGAGAAGGTTAAGCTATATAATGC
Organism: Erpetoichthys calabaricus; assembly: GCF_900747795.2. Lineage (NCBI taxonomy): Eukaryota > Metazoa > Chordata > Cladistia > Polypteriformes > Polypteridae > Erpetoichthys > Erpetoichthys calabaricus. The sequence continues at coordinate 97,032,460 of NC_041397.2, forward strand.
AGTTAGCATGAATGTATATGCTGTAAATGTATATATACACACACAGTGTAAATGTTCACATCAATGTTTATAACATCCAGTAAAATACCCATCCATCCATTTTATAATCCACTTCAGGGCGGTGGGGAGCTGTTGCCTATGCTTGCATTACTGAACACCACCTTCACAGGGCACAATCACACTAACACATCCACTTTCCTTCAGACTGTACCAATTTAGCGGTGTCAACTAATGTAATGTGCCTGGGGGAGACTCTTGCAGAAATTGGATAAATGTGCAAACTTTACAGAGGCTGTTCTTTAGGCTACGATTAACCCCGGGATGTCAGAACCATGAAGCAGCCACACTAGGCACAGTGACACATTGCGACTAAATGTAAATCCCACCGTTATTTTATAAGAAAAAGTTTAAGGAGACACATGCTATTGACTAATAGAACTAAAATGTTCTACTTCCAAGTACTGATTCATAGATTGATTGTATTTATTCAAAGAGCTATTTAATCATTTGGTGCTTTATGATGTAATTCAGTATTCTAAGTTTAAAGCTGATAGCATACAGTAACCAGTCAATACTGGATACATTTGGGAGTACTGTGTATATTTACATGAAATTATTCCAGCCAGGGAGTTTTGTATTCTTGCATCTTTTGCAGTTACTCTTGAACTGGATAAGTGGCTTATAATAATGGGTGAAAGTTTCACATTATCGTCAATTTACTGTTTGGGAAGTATTTTTACATGAAGCTTTTTTTTTAATCACCCAATGTGGCTTGCAATAAAACTGTCTCAATTATAAAAGTCTAAAGTAAGACATTCTGCTTCCTTTAAAGGTTGCATGCTGTATAAATTAAAGCCTATTGTTACCCCCAGTGTCTAATTGGAAGCATTTACTAATGTTTTTGCACATTACAAACCTTAATTTTCTTTTCTGCAGAATTAACATTACATTTTAGACACACAGGTTTCAAATTAATTTTGTGATTTTTGCTGCTCTCAGTTTGTAATTATTAGTCCTTTGAGGTAATAGTGATAACTTCTGCACAGGAGTGCAAAAAATTCTGTCTCTGAAATGCAATGTTGTTTGAACTTTTCAAAAAACAATTAAGTTATGCAATCATACCCACCCCCCCATCTTATGATTAACTGATCAAATATTTCCTAAGCTGAGTGTGTCAAGGAATTCAATGTTGCAGTTTAATCAAAACTATTGGTGCTTCTATTAGCCTTACCTAAAAACAAATAAACCTTACTTACATTTTGACGTTACTAAATCAGACTAGTAAAATAGTAAAATATTATGAAGACAAACCCATTAATTTCAGTTCCACATTAATGAATGGGGAAAGCTAGAAGGCAGATAATGCAGAAGGTGCCAAGGATGTTTCACATATTCCTTAAATTCAGCAAGAGGGACACCGTGGAGTATTATAAGGGGAGCAGAATATATATTAGCTAGTGGATTGTACATAGTGTGCATAATTCCAAATATGGAGAATTGGGACTGGGTTTTCCTTTAACAGGAAGTTTCTGGAAAGGCTGACAGCAGGTCAGTCTTAGCCAAGATAGCACCTTGTACACGACTGCAAGAAGAGACAGACCTAACCCATTCCAGAAGGTCTCTCTCTGACCTGCAAAGTGATTGCTGCTACAACATTCTGTCACTTTTTAACTCAGTTGGAATCGCTATTAGTTTTACTGAATCAGCATGTAATTTAGGTGTCACCTTTGACACTAGCATATCATTTAAAATACACGTTACAAAAATATTCAAACCATGTTTGTTCCATCTTAAAAATGTTGCAAATTAAGATGTTTTTTTTAAATATGTAGAATACTGATTAATTAATTCATGCATTTATTTCTAGTAATACTGACTACTGCAATGGCGTATTCACTGGCTATTCAAGTCATTGTTTATGCAGCTTCCAGTTAATTCAAAATGTTGCTGCACATAACACAAGTCCTTACACTGGCTTCCAGTTAAGCATAGGGATGATTTTAAAATTCTTCTTTTACCATATAAATATCTATGCAAAAACATCCATGAAAAGGACGAAGGTCCAAGTCTTTAGAGTCCTGGTGCTTCCTGTCTTGCTAGATGGTTGTGAGACATGGATGCTATCCAGTGACCAGAGACGAACACTGGACTCCTTTGGTACTCTCTGGAAAATCCTTGGGTACCGTTGGTTTGACTTTGTGTCGAATGAGCGTTTGCTCATGGAGATCCCTATTGAGGCACATTACCTGCATTGTGAGGGAGCGTCAGTTACAGCACTATGGACATGTGGTGCATTTCCCTGAGGGTGATCCAGCTTGTAGGAGCCTCATTATTGGGGACCCGAGTGGCTGGACCAGGCCAAGGGGTCGCCCATGTAACACCTGGCTGCGGCAGATAGATGGTCATGTCCAGAGGGTTGGACTGGACTGCGTGTCTGCCTGGGGGGTTGCCAAGTGGGATCCTGAACTGCTTCATCGTGTGGTGGGTGTGGCACAGTGCATGCTCCCCAACTTGACTTGACTTGATTCTGTTTGTGTGAAGTGCTTCATATCTTTAGCACTACAGTAAATGTACTCCCCCTTAATGTCCGTATAAAGTGTTCCAAAGAGCATTACAGTAATCCCTCCTCAATCGCGGGGGTTGTGTTCCAGAACCCCCCGCGAAAAGTGAAAATCCGCGAAGTAGAAACCATATGTTTATATGGTAGTTTTTATATTGTCATGCTTGGTTCACAGATTTGCACAGAAACACAGGAGGTTGTAGAGAGACAGGAACTTTATTCAAACACTGCAAACAAACATTTGTCTCTTTTTCAAAAGTTTAAACTGTGCTCCATGACAAGACAGAGATGACAGTTCCGTCTCACAATTAAAAGAATGCAAACATATCTTCCTCTTCAAAGGAGTGTGCGTCAGGAGCACAGAATGTCAGAGAGAGAGAAAAAAGCAAATAATCAAAAATCAATAGGGCTGTTTGGCTTTTAAGTATGTGAAGCACCGCCGGACAAAGCAGCTGCAAGGAAGAGAGCAATGTGAAGGTAGTCTTTCAGCATTTTTTAGAGGAGCGTCCATATCCTCTAGGCCAGTGTGTGAACAGCCCCTCTGCTCACACCCCCTCCGTCAGGAGCAGAGAATGTCAGAGAGAGTGAGACAGACAGAGAAAAACAAAAATCAAAAATCAATACATACCGTTCAAGCTTTTAAGTATGCGAAGCACCGTGCGGGAAGCATGTCGCTTGACAAAGCAGCTGCACAGAAGGGAGCAATGTGAAGATAATCTTTCAGCATTTTTAGACGAGAGTCCATATCGTCTAGGGGTGCGAACAGCCCCCCTGCTCACACCCCCTCCGTCAGGAGCAGAGAATGTCAGAGCAAGAGAGAGAGAGAGAAAAACGTAAACAATCAAAAATCAATACCTGCTGTTTGATCCTTTAAGTATGCAAAGCACCGTGCGGGAAGCATATCGCTTGACAAAGCAGCCACATGTAAGCCCAGCAAGGATGGTAGCAATGTGAAGGTAATCTTTCAGCGTTTTTTGAGGAGCGGCCGTATCCTCTAGGGGTGCGAACATCCCCCGTGCTCACAATATATTTGAGTAGTATTATTTAATACGTAATATGCGCTCTGGTTGGGTAGCTTCTCAGCAATCTGCCAATAATGTCCCTTGTATGAAATCAACTGGGCAAACCAACTGAGAAAGCATGTACCAGAAATTAAAAGACCCATTGTCCGCAGAAATCCACGAACTAGCAAAAAATCCGCGATATATATTTAAATATGCTTACATATAAAATCCGTGATGGAGTGAAGCCATGAAAGTCGAAGCGTGATATAGCGAGGGATTACTGTACTCAATATTTATGTTTTTGAGAATTCTAAAGACTGGGATTAGGACCCCATGTGGCATTCTCTGCTTGACACTAAACCTTGTTAAATTTTTAGGCACTGAAAGTACATCTGTACTTTAGTCTCAGAATGCACTTAATTGCTCTTCTTTATACATATTCTAAAACTACTAAATCTGTTTTGTAGTGTGGTTACCAAAACTGCGCATAGTACTTCATCTGTAGTCTGACTAATTTACCAGTATATCTTTGAATTTCTAAACAATGTTTTTTATAACATAACCTAACATGTTACTTGCCTTTATAATTCCGTCTGCTCATTACATAGATGATGAGAATGTTGCATCAAAGTAAATTCTTAAATACTTTTAACAAGTTTGTTCCTTTAGGACAGTGTGGCCAGTCTACCAAAATTTGCACACTACCCTACTTTGATCATTGCCATAGGCAAATTTTGACACTGGGGGTATGTTTGGATTTTTATTCCCATTTTACTTGTTTGAATGTCAGTGCTCCCTGGTGGCTCAGAGCAAATGAAACAATAGAACAGACTGAAGTCAGACTAGCAGGCAAACGGGCCAGAGCTTGACATTACTTCCCCATACGAAGCTGCGTGATGCTTCTAGTTGTTAATAAAGTTGCTGTGTGGTTTCTGAACTCAATTAGGAGAAATATGATAGGGTGTTCTTCCCCCTCAAAACATTCTGAGAGTACCGCTCCTAAACCGAAACCGCTTGCATCTGTTTGTAGAATAAATTCCTTAGAAAAGTCCAGGTGGTGCAGAACCAGGAACGAGGATAAAGCGGCTTTTAAGTCCGAGTAGGCTCTGTCAGAGGCATCGGTCCAGACAACACAACGATTCTTTCTGCCCTTTGTCAAGTCAGTGTGGGGGCAGCCTGATGCGCAAAGTTGGGAATGAACCACCTGTAGTACCCTGCGAGCCAGAGGAAAGCACAAACCTGCTTCTGTGTTTCGGGATGTGGCTATGCAAGCACCTCCCCCACCTTGTCCATTTGAGGCTTGAACAAACCCTTCCCCATGGAATATCCCAGATAATGGGTTTCTGACATACCCAGCCTGCACTTCTTAGGTTTAGCTGTCAAACCCACCAGCCATAAACTGTCAAGCACCACCCAAAGACAGATGAGATAAGATTCCCAGTCATTACTGAAAAAGACAAAACCGTCAAGATAGGCACCCATGTATGCGGAATAGAGACGCAGGATCTGGGCCAACATCCACTGAAAGGTCAACAGTGCACCATGGAGACCAAAAGGGAGTACCTCAAATTAAAACAACCCTTTGGGAATGGTGAATATGGTCTTCTCGGAGCTGGACTCCTCCAAGGGCACTCGCCAATAGCCCTTGATGAGATCTAGGGTGGAAATATATGAGGCCTGCCCGAAATTCTCCAACAGCTCATCCACACGCAGTATTGGATATGCATCAAATTTGGAAATCTTATTCAAACGCCTAAAATCAATACAGAACCGAACTGTCGGGCTTGAGACAAGTACGACTGGGCTCTACCACTTGCTTTTGCTCAGACGAATAATGCCTAACTGAAGCATCTGCTGCACTTTTTCATGTATCACCTTCCTTGTCTCCTCTGGCAGGCGATATGGGGGCACCTGTACAGTAACACCGGGTGAAGTTACAATCTTGTGTTACGCAATTGGCCGAAAAGATGTTGCAGTTCCACTCGATCACTGATAGCAATTCCACTTTCTGAATGTCACATAAATCCTCGCCTATAGTGACTTCCGTTTGAGGGAACGCTGCAGACATGAGCATGACCTTGCACGGTTCATGCCACTCTTTCAGCAGGTTAAATGCAAAACCTGTATGGGCTTCCGCTGCCCTGGAATCCTAACTTTATAATTCACGAAGGATATACGCTCTTCGATGACTGCTAGACCCAACCACTCAGCCTAAAATTTATGTGGATCCGATGGGATCAACACCAGCATCCAATCCCACTTCTTAAACTCACAAACTCACATTTCTGTGTCTCCTGCTCACGCTGAAGATGTTCCGCTGTAATAGCAGACAGTCTGGAAATCTGTTCCTGCAATTACACAACACACCCCCCTTGGAGGTATTGGACAAGTCCCTGTCCACTCTTCTTGAAAAATGTCTAACACACCACGTGGTCGGCGGCCAAAGAGTAGCTCAAAAGGACTCAGCCCCATAGACGCTTGCGGAGAGTCCCGAACAGTAAACAGGAGGAAGGGGACTACTGTAATGAGGTCGGGTCGTCACGGTCAAATCATTGAATCATCTGTTTTAGGATTTTATTAAATCGTTCAATCAGGCCATTTGTCTGCGGATAATAAACCGTGGAGTGTAACTGCTTAATTGCAAAGCTTTCGCAAAGCTGCTTCATGTTGCAAGACATAAAGGGTGTGTCCTGATCAGTCAAAATATAGAGTGGGATATCAATATGCGTGAACATTTGTGAGAGTGCTTTTGAAACAGAGCGGGTGCACAACCACTTCTGGGTATCTTATGTCTTATGAAGTGTGGGATGGGATGAATATCATCACTGGCTGCAGCTCGAAGCGGGGTGCCTCCATCAAGAGAGACAGGGAGAAAGAAAACCTGATGAACAACTTTTTTAGCAGGTTTGACCACCCTAACACACTATCACTCTCACCTCAGAGTACTGCATCCTCCACCTATCCTTCTGCTGATACCAGCATTGAAGAGAGTTTTCCCCCACCCACAATTACAGCAGCCCAGGTAAGCAGAGAGCTGAGGAGACTTCGTGACAGCAAAGCAGTGGGTCCACATGGAGTATTGCCACGACTGTTGAAGGCCTGTGTGTTGGAGCTGGGGAGTCCTCTACAGCGCATCTTCAACTTGAGCCTGGAACAGGGGAGAGACCCAAGGCTTTAAAAAACATCTTGCATCACCCCAGTCCCAAAGGTATCACATCCTAGTAAGCTGAATGATTTCAGGCCTGTCGTCCTCACGTCACATGTGATGAAGACCATGGAGCGGCTGCTGCTTCATCACCTGAAGCCACAGGTCCGCCACACCCTCGACCCTCTGCAGTTCGCATACCAGGAGAAGGTGGGAGTGGAGGATGCCATCATCTACATGCTACACTGATCACTCTCCCACTTGGACAGAGGCAGTGGTGCTGTAAGAATTATGTTTCTGGACTTCTCTAGTGCCTTCAACACCATCCAACCTCTGCTCCTTAGGGACAAGCTGACAGAGATGGGAGTAGATTCATACCTGGTGGCATGGATCGTGAACTATCTTACAGACAGACCTCAGTATGTGCGTCTTGGGAACTGCAGGTCTGACATTGTGGTCAGCAGCACAGGAGCGTCACAGGGGACTGTACTTTCTCCGGTCCTATTCAGCCTATATACATCAGACTTCCAATACAACTCAGAGTCCTGCCACGTGCAAAAGTTTGCTGACGACACTGCTATCGTGGGCTGCATCAGGAGTGGGCAGGAGGAGGAGTATAGGACTTTGTCAAATGGTGCGACTCAAACCACCTACAACTGAACACCAGCAAAACCAAAGAGCTGGTGGTGGATTTTAGGAGGCCCAGGCCCCTCACAGACCCCGTGGTTATCTGAGGTGGCTGTGTGCAGAGGGTAAAGACCTATAAATACCTGGGAGTGCAGCTGGATGATAAACTGGACTTATGATAAACTGGACTGGACTGCCAATACTGATGCTCTGTGCAGGAGCCGACTATACTTCCTTAGAAGGCTAGCGTCTTTCAACATCTCCAATAAGATGCTGCAGATGTTCTATCAAACAGTTGTGGCAAGCACCCTCTTCTACACGGTGGTGTGCTGGGGAGGCCACATAAAGAAGAGGGAGGCTCTATTGTAGACACGGAGCTGGACAGTTTGACATCTCTGGCGGAGCGACAGGTGCTGAGCAGGCTTCTGTCAATCATGGAGAATCCACTGCATCCACTGAACAGTATCATCTCCAGACAGAGGAGCAGCTTCAGCGACAGACTGCTGTCACTGTCCTGCTCCACTGACAGACTGAGTAGATCGTTCCTCCCCCACACTATGCGACTCTTCAATTCCACCGGGTTAAAAGGTAACATTATACAATGTTATTGACTGTTATACCTGCCTCACACTCTCCACCTTGCACTTTTTAACTGGCACTGTGTTTTTATCACTCTTTAATTAATATTGTTTTTATCAGTATGCTGCTGCTAGAGTATGTGAATTTCCCCTTGGGGATTAATAAAGTATCTATCTATCTATCTATCTATCTATCTATCTATCTATCTATCTATCTATCTATCTATCTATCTATCTATCTATCTATCTATCTAAACCCTCCTTAATTAAAAAATGTGGTGTTTTAAAATTTGGGTCTTCTTTCTACAGATATTAAGAGTCATTGGATGCAGTGGATGTTACTTTGTCTGTGGTCTTATAAGGGGTCTGCTGGAGCAAGTCATGGAGGTCTACACAGAGGTCACTACGAGAGTCCAACAGTGCAGATAATTCTCATCCAGCCAACATAATAGAGACCTTAAAATTGTTTTCCTTTAACATCTTGGGGGACACTGGGCCAGACCAATGGTCATGGTTTGCGCAGGTGGGAGATGGTACTCCCAAGCCAGGTGTCCTGGTTGATCACAGCAAAACCAGCTGCATCCAGTCCATACTATAGTGTTCCCACAATGGCATCTTTCACCCGTAGCGCCGGTGACCCTGGAGGTCTGTGCTGGTGGATCAAAATCGGGGTTAAGCCTGGGTAGCCCCGTTATTTCCAGGTAGTTTGTGCACACTCTAGTTTGTGGGTCAGATCCAGCAGCGAATGGACATCATTCCGTAGCATTTCATCACAAAGGCTCTCGTCTATCAGTGACAGGACTGCATCAATAACGAGCTTCTCCACAATGCAGTCAAAAGTGTCTCAGCAGATCCAGCTTTGAATCAGGTTCACTAAGCCCTGGATTTGTCCTTATATGGGGTGGTCCGAATCAATATGCCACAGACAAAACTGCCGCCCCTTGACCACCAGGCTCACAGCCATATGGAGGAAGATCTGTTGCTTCAGGAAGTCATAATCTTCAAGCCTTTTGGGAGGGAGGATTCACACAACCTGTAGGGCCTCCCCAGTTTAAAACGGGGCCACGATAGCCAGAAAGGTTACCCTGTCCCTGCGCTTCAATGTTACCGTGCGCTTGAAGTAGAACAGGAAACACTCTGGGTCGTCCAAGGGAGCCATCTTCACCAGCACATCTCTGGGGAGCACGAAGACTGGAGCGCCCGCAGGAGCATCATTTTGCTCAGCTATTATCGGAATATCATATGCCACTTGGGGTTCATTTGGTGCAGGACCCCGCTCCTGATACCATGTGATGCATGAGTCACTGTCTTGCACCCCAAAACACAAGACTGAGTCTCCGTACTTTAGCAAAACCAGCCTTTAGTGCCCCAAACCCCCCCAAACAATGGGACTACTCGCCGAAAATCAACTGCTGTGTCTATGGAGGCCTGCTTGTCAGTTGCCGAGGCAACCACAAGTTTGCAGCACAACAGCATAACGTTATGGAAACAAAAATGAGCCGATCGAGGTTGCACTATAAGCACCTGTCACCAATTAGTAATGCAAGGAAAATTATAAATCCAGGGAACAGTATAACTTGGCCACTGACCTGGCCCCAAGTATGTCCGTTTGCTGTGTCTGTGTATAGGAGAGTGGCAGCTGCCCCTGCAATAAATAACCTTGCTGTTCCTGTTTCACTGAGACTCAGTCTTGTGTTTTGGGGTGCAAGACAGTGACTCACGTGTCACACTGCTTACTGTAACTGAAGAGACCAGAGCTTGTGCTGACATCATTAGCATCCATCATAGGGCCATTCTCAATATCAGTTATGCATTACACTGTTCCTGAAGGCCTCAAAAGATTCCAATATCAGAGTTTTTTTTATTACAGTTATAATATTTAGGCCTAAGCATTATAGGCAGCTTTTGACAGATAATTTTTCTGTCTACATTTTTGTTAGACTGTATTATTTACCCCAAATAAACTGAAGCATAATATTAGCTAGCATTGTTATATATCCTATAATGCATGAAACACTTCAATTATTGTGCAGTACTTTTAGATTTATGAGCAGCTATTCACATAGCTGACCATGGCTTTTAATGATATAGTCTAGATGGTTATGTTTCCATTTTTCAGTTATTTTGTTCCTCCTTAATTAAGAAATTGGTAGTCATTAATTAATAGGTTCATTTAGATATGCTTCCAATCGATGTCCATTGCTGAGAAAAATGCTGTTTTCTCACTGTATTCTACAATTAGGAGATATAATTTGGAAAGATCCGTGTTATTTTCAAGATGATAATACTATCTAGTACACAAAAGACACAAGATAAGGGTTTGGGGTCCATGACATTGCCGCTGTTTAATGGTGGCTGCAGAAGTAATCCGATCATCAAGATCATAATGGTTGCGGTGTAAAATGTACTAATTTACTAAGTGCACTCCTGAGGCGCAAGGCTTATCACCATCAGTCACAGGTTTGCCAATGAATGCTGACTTCCAGTCTTTCAGTTTCTTCAGTTGTCCTAAAGGGGCAGGAGTCTTGAGTTCACAGAGGAAGTGAAGTCCCATCTCTCTCTTGAAATCATCCTCTGTTTTGTAAGTAGAGTAGGTAAAGGTGAAAACAACTGTTTCACTCCATTCTCCTGTAGGCCGGTTCATATCGAAAAAATGCCCTGAAAATGCTCCCTAGGCATGCATGCCTGACAACATTTAACAATGAAACAGTTATTATTAGACTATTAAATCATTAATATAACTCTTTTCACCAAAATCCACTTAACACTACACACACTCCCAACATATTCAGTACATGATGTATAAACAATAATACATTGTAACCTGGCTGCATAGTAGCTAGCAGTGTTGCTTAATTTGCACATTCTGTTTGTATGAGAGTGGTTTCTTCTGTGTCCTTCCACCACACAAAGCTGTTCTTTCAAGTTAGTTAACATCTCTTAATTGTCCAAGTTCAAGTGATAGTGGCATGCATAAAGGTGCCCTGCAGCGGATTGCTCTTTCAATGAATGAATGAAGTAATGTAATTATATTATGCTTAATCAGGACTAAGTCCTTTATGAACAAGGTGGCACTAATGATATGAGTAATAAGCAAATGAGTTTTAAGCACATAACAATTATTTAAATGGATATGTTACAAGGAGGAAATCTCTTTTCAATACACTATGTACGATATAAAACTTCTCACTACATAAATTATTGTTAAAGTGAAGAAGTGAAACATACAATTCATTTCACTGAGCAGTTCAATTTAAGTTAGTAAAGAGTGCACATTATGAAAGCCAGCAGCACTGTACTCCAGAGTTATTACTTATAAAACAGGATAAAAGTACATATTCTGTAATATACCAATACACAGATAAATGGTAACAGTTCATCTAAAATATTTTATGTTTGTAAAGAGTGTGACCTGAATATCTGCAAGAAGATGAAAATACGAATTGACTGCATTCTGAGATTCTTCTCTTATGGAAAAGTGGATTCCATATGGCATGCCATTTAACATGATGGTGCTTCTTTAAAATTTTTCAATTAAGAAAGTGTTTTGTGCACATGTATGGAGAAAATGGTTAGGCTGCACTTTGCAAGAAGGTTAAGGTTTTCAGTTAAAATTATAGGAATGGATTCAATAGAAAAACATCATGTCATCAGTGCACACTGTGATAATATGATGAATTGTCAGCCTAGACAGCTTGATCATCACCGCTCTCTGCTCAAGGCATACTTCATCACTGTCACAGCTTGGTATAACAATATAAGCGATGAGTTAATATCAACTAATAGTACTTTTGAATAGCTGAAGTGAAAATATTTGTGTGGCTCTCAGTAATTCAGAATTACATTTAAAAAATGAATCTTTTAAACATTTTATGTAAAACTTTTTCAACATGCAGTCACACACACAAGTAGATCAATGTTAAATGAAGATTATATTTGACACCAATGATGAAACCAATATTAACAGATATACAATAAATGCAGTTTTATAAAAATTAATTACATTGAAGTTCACTTTTCATGTTTCTTTTTATACGCTTAGAGGCTGTTTGTGCAATGATAAAACAGTTATTTCATCATGCAAATTATGGCAGTTTCATTACGTAAACCAATTTTCCACCCTGCCACAGACTAGTGCTGGAGCTTTAGATTGTTAAGGTTATGAAATGCTGTATGTTTTGAAGGTTGATGTATAATATAGGTGTGTTTTATACATATATTGTTGCTTTTTTAGGTTTTTTTATGTGTAGATTGTGAATCTAAAGTTAGCTTCATGTTTTGTTTTGAAAACAAATACATTTTCCATAATGTTCTATTTTCTATTAACCAAAATGCCATGTTGAACTTAGTTTTGTGAAAGTGACTACTGCAGCGATGATGTCACTGGAAGTGACTTATAAATAGGGTAACCTAAACACTTGTCCATACCCCTCGGCGGCTTATTACTATTGTTTTCAAGAAGGCCCTATTGGTAAGCAATTGGGATTCACTTGGTTGCTCTCCTCTGAATAGCTTCAAGTGCTGCTATGTCTTTCTTGTACCGTGGTAAACAGGGACCTCATGTGTAATGCCTTGCATAGAATTCACACTAAAACATGGCATACAGACAAAACTTGAAATGTGTGTATGCACATAAAAATTCAGATACATAAAACAATGCATAAGCAAAGTTCTATACACATTCCTTTTATGAATCATAATCAAGGCACATGTTAATGCACATGCACGAGACTACAGCCCCACCCTAACTACTCCCATAATTTCACCTATTTAAATATGCAAATCAGTATAAATAGCTCCTTCCATACAGTGTTTTGTTGTGTTTTGTTAAAAGACAATGACTAACGCACTTGTAAAAAGAATTTCAGCAAATGTGAAATGGAGGTCCTGTTCAGTGAAGTGAAGGCAAGGAAAAACGTACTATTTGGTGGCTTAAGCAGTGGTATAATCAACAAAAGTAAATTGATGGAGTGGCACAGTGTGTTGGAGGCACTCAAAAATTCAAGTTCAGAAAGTCACACAGTGCCCAAAATAAAAAAGTAGTCTGGTATCAAAGTCGACCCAAAAAGACGAGTTACAGTCCACCATCTGAGTGTCAACACTACTCGGGGAGGTAGCAGAATTCCAGGGCTCACACCGTTTGAGCAGCAAGCTAGACACTTCGACATCACCATGGGTGAAGATGAGTTTTAATTTATTTTCACTTACCATTATCCATACTCGTGTAAATAATTTGCATGTTTAATAAGACAAACAAGTAGGCAGCAGATGTGATATTACTGTTTATTCTGTTTCAGACAATGTTACAAAAGGTGACCCCAGGCAGTGATGGTGCTGCTATTCTGAGAACATTTTTAGGTGCTGGGTGCGCACACACCCCTGCCTCAGAAACCACCAGGTGACCATCTGGCTATGTTCTGATGGATGCCGTTCTGGAGTTGCAAAATGTAATAGCGGGTGCTGTAAGGGTTGTAGCCAATAAACTAAGGAATATAAATGCTGTACTATGTGATATTGACCACAATTTAAACAAAATAAAAAAAAAATAAATGCTGCATCTGATTAGCTGTGTTTACATTCTGCTAATTATATTCAAATGAAGTTGTAATGTTGTCCGATTTGGCTGATCATTTGGTGGGTCAGAGTCAGATTCATCATACCACATCTCTTCAGATACAGGCAAGCAATGATTATGTTCCACATTATGCAGCAGGCTACATGCTTGCACAATGCAACACACTTTCTGTGGACTATAGAGCAGCACATTAATAGAGTAGAAATGTTTTCTATTTACATTTGCAAATTCTTTCTCTGACGGTGCCTTTATAGCAATGTGTGTGCATTTGACTGCTCCATCCATACAACTGGTATGGTGTGACTCAGTGTTGAGTGAAAAATACCCAATTGGTCAGCCACTACATGTTGAAAAGCTCCTATGGCTAAAAATCTGAGGGTGTACAGAACTTGCTAAGGAACACGTAGAGCACAGTTCCTCAAAGTCTACCTTTGTAAAGCCAGCCCCAGTTCAGCACACAGCTCCAAGATGATACTTCTAGGAAATATAAATCAACTTAGAAGCCAGTCATTATCATTAGACAAGAAATTGGACTGATCTCAAAATATGCGTTCTCTTTTAACTTTTCTATTTGCCATGTCTTCTAACACTAAAGCAGCCATGGCAGTTGGAATAGTTTGTCCATTCTGTCCACCATTATATTGTTACTGGTTGATTACAATCCAGTGCCTTAAATTTGTAAATGATATGCAATTCATTTCAGTGCATTTCATAAAGCCCATGTCATGAATGGAACACTAAAAAAAGAAAGGGAAACTACACAGAAGCAGGTAGCACTTGTTTGATGCTGGGTGCCACCCACTTACAAAACTGAGCAGAAACATGCGTATGTATGGTCAGTGTGTGCCATGAAAATGTGCGTAGCTTTATGCCAAGTTTACTTCTTATACATCTTGATGTGAGCATGGAAAGGGTCATGCACAACAGTTTTGTGTATACACATCACTTATACGAGGCCCCAGAACTTACTAGTGCATTATATAGTTTGAGTGTCCCTTGACTTAAATTCATCCATCCATCCATCCATCCATCCATCCATCCTCTTCCGCTTATCCGAGATCGGGTCGCGGGGGCAGCAGCTTGAGCAGAGATGCCCAGACTTCCCTCTCCCCGGCCACTTCTTCTAGCTCTTCCGGGAGAATCCCAAGGCGTTCCCAGGGCAGCCGAGAGATATAGTCCCTCCAGCGTGTCCTGGGTCTTCCCCAGGGCCTCCTCCCGGTTAGATGTGCCCGGAACACCTCACCAGGGAGGCGTCCTGGAGGCATCTTGATCAGATGCCCGAGCCACCTCATCTGACTCCTTTAGATGTGGAGGAGCAGCAGCTCTACTCTGAGCCTCTCCCGGATGTCTGAGCTTCTCACCCTATCTTTAAGGGAAAGCCTAGACACCCTGTGGAGGAAACTAATTTCAGACGCTTGTATTCGCAATCTCGTTCTTTCGGTCACTACCCATAGCTAATGACCATAGGTGAGGGTAGGAACATACTGTAGATGGACTGGTAAATTGAGAGCTTCTTCTTGCGGCTCAGCTCCTTTTTCACCACGACAGACCGATGCAGAGCCCGCATCACTGCGGATGCCGCACCGATCCGCCTGTCGATCTCCCGCTCTATTCTTCCCTCACTCATGAACAAGATCCCGAGATACTTGAACTCCTCCACTTGGGGCAGGATCTCCCTGAGAGGGCATTCCACCCTTTTTCGGCTGAGGACCATGGTCTTGGATTTGGAGGTGCTGATTCCCATCCCAGCCGCTTCACACTCAGCTGCGAACCGATCCAGAGAGAACTGAAGATCACGGCCTGATGAAGCAAACAGGACAACATCATCTGCAAAAAGCAGTGACCCAATCCTGAGTCCACCAAACCGGACCCCCTCAATGCCCTGGCTGCGCCTAGAAATTCTGTCCATAAAAGTTATGAAAAGAATCGGTGACAAAGGGCAGCCCTGGCGGAGTCCAACTCTCACTGGAAATGGGTTTGACTTACTACCAGCAATGTGGACCAAGCTCTGACACCGATCGTACAGGGACCGAACAGCCATACTCTTGGCGTACCCCCCACAGGATTCCCTGAGAGACACAGTTGAATGCCTTTTCCAAGTCCACAAAACACATGTAGACTGGTTTGGCAAACTCCAATGCACCCTCCAGGACCCTGCTAAGGGTGTAGAGCTGGTCCACTGTTCCACGACCAGGATGAAAACCACACTGTTCCTCCTGAATCCGACGTTCGACTATCCGACGGACCCTCCTCTCCAGGACCCCCGAATAGACTTTTCCAGGGAGGCTGAGGAGTGTAATCTCTCTGTAGTTGGAACACACCCTCCGGTCCCCCTTCTTAAAGAGGGGGACCACCACCCCAGTCTGCCAATCCAGAGGCACTGTCCCTGATGTCCATGCGATGTTGCAGAGGCGTGTCAAGACAGTCCTACAACATCCAGAGCCTTGAGGAACTCCGGGCGTATCTCATCCACCCCCGGGGCTGTGCCACCAAGGAGTTTTTTGACCACCTTGGTTACCTTAGTCCCAGAGATGGGGGAGCCCACCTCCGAGTCCCCAGGCTCTGCTTCCTCATTGGAAGGCATGTTAGTGGGATTGAGGAGGTCTTCGAAGTACTCCCCCCACCGACCCACAACGTCCTGAGTCGAGGTCAGCAGTGCACCATCTCCACCATATACAGTGTTGACACTGCACTGCTTCCCCCTCCTGAGACGCCGGATGGTGGACCAGAATCTCCTTGAAGCCGTCTGAAAGTCGTTCTCTATGGCCTCCCCAAACTCCTCTCACGCCCGAGTTTTTGCCTCAGCAACCACCAAAGCCACATTTCGCCTGGCCTGCCAGTACCTATCAGCTGCCTCCAGAGTCCCACAGGACAAAAAGGTCCTGTAGGACTCCTTCTTCAGCTTGACGGCATCCCTCACCGCCGGTGTCCACCAACGGGTTTGGGGATTGCCACCACAACAGGCACTGACCAGCTTATGGCCACAGCTCTGGTCAGCCGCCTCAACAATAGAGGCACGGAACATGGCCCATTTGGACTCAATGTCCCCCACCTCCCTCGGGATGTGGACGAAGTTCTGCCGGAGGTGGGAGTTGAAATTACTTCTGACAGGGGACTCTGCCAGATGTTCCTAGCAGACCCTCACAACACGTTTGGGCCTACCAGGCCTGACCGGCATCCTCCCCTACTATCGAAGCCTACTCACCACCAGGTGGTGATCAGTTGACAGCTCACCCGAGTGTCCAAGACATGTGGCCGCAGGTCCAACGACACAACCACAAAGTCGATCATCAAACTGAGGCCTAGGGTGTCCTGGTGCGACGTGCACCCCTATGCTTGAACATGGTGTTCGTTATGGACAATCCATGATGAGCACAGAAGTCCAATAACAAAACACCGCTCAGGTTCGGATCAGGGGAGCCATTCCTCACAATCACACCCTTCCAGGTCTCACTGTCATTGCCCACGTGAGCATTGAAGTCTCCCAGCAGAAAGAGCGAGTCTCCAGAAGGTATGCCCTCTAGCACCCTCTCCAGGAACTCCAAAAAGGGTGGGTACTCCAAACTGCTGTTTGGCGCATACGCACAAACAACAGTTAGGACCCGTCCCCCCACCTAGGCGGAGGGAGGCTACACTCTCGTCCACCGGGGTAAACCCCAATGAACAGGCTCCAAGTTGGGGGGCAATAAGTATGCCCACACCCGCTCGGCGCCTCTCACCGGGGGCAATTCCAGAGTGGTAGAGAGTCCAGCCCCTCTCAAGAAGATTGGTTCCAGAGTCCAAGCTGTGCATCGAGGTGAGCCCAACTATATCTAGCCGGAACCTCTCAACCTTACGCACTAGCTCAGGCTCCTTCCCCTTCAGAGAGATGAAATTCCACGTCCCAAGAGCCAGCTTCTGTAGCCGAGGATTGGACCGCCAAGGTCCCCACCTTCAGCCACCACCCAACTCACACTGCACCGACCTCCTTGGCCCCTCCCATAGGTGGTGAGCCCATGGGAAGGGGGACCCACGTTGCCTCTTCGGGCTGTGCCCGGCTGAGCCCCATGGGTGCAGGCCTGGCCACCAGGTGCTTGCCATCAAGCCCCACCTTCAGGCCTGGCTCCAGAGGGGGGCCCCAGTGACCCGTGTCCGGGCAAGAGAAAACGTCGTCCAAAGGTTTGATTCATCATTGGAGGTTTGTTGAACCGCTCTTTGTCTCATCCCTCACCTAGGACCAGTTTGCCTTGGGTGGCCCCACCAGGGGCATAAAGCCCCGGACAACAGAGCTCCTAGGATCATTGGGACACGCAAACCCCTCCACCACGATAAGGTGGCAGTTCAAGGAGGGAACTTAAATTCAATAGTTTTTAATTTAAATATCAGTTTTTCCTCTCAATCTAAACACTGCCCTTTCCTCAAACCTCAGGATGACAGTTGTGGAAAAATGTCAGTGCCGTGGACATCACAAAACAAAACTAAATACTTTGACATGATGACAACTTAATGGGGGATCCCCCACCCTTATTAATTCAACACGATCTGGACTTCATTGGGAATTTTATTGCTCTGACGAAATTGGGATGTCATGGCCATCAAGAGGGAAGAGGTGTTTAGTGTGCACGAGGGAGGTGAGTGATTGTATGGCACACCAGGGAGACTGAAGTAGTTTTAGAGTTTCGTTATTTGCTTTGAAACCGTTCTGGTACTGGTACCGAGGTCCGAAAGCTGGTATCACTACCAAAGTCAAAGTTTTAATAGCAGTCCGACACTACACAGAATTCTTTTGCTTATGCTTTGTTAGGGAGAAGCAGGAGGAACCTCTACATCTCATAATATCACTGTAGAAGAAGGAAAGACTTTTTTTTAAATATAAGAATAAAGAAAAGACCTGTTTTTGTTGGCCTAAACAGGCGTCTGTTTTTTAGGCTGCAAAACAAAACAACAGCTTTCTTGTGGTTTCTTTTCAAAGATTTCCTGCCCTGGTCTAAACACTTAGCACAGGGTTTATTCAATCTGTGTTGTTCTTTCACTAGCCCTTCAATAACTTTGCATATTAATTATTAGGTGGCATGCAATTTAATTTTTTAATTGCATATTCTGGGCGGCACGGTGGCGCAGTGGGTAGCACTGCTGCCTCGCAGTTGGGAGATCTGGGGACCTGGGTTCGCTTTCCGGGTCCGCCCTGCGTGGAGTTTGCATGTTCTCCCCGTGTCTGTGTGGGTTTCCTCCGGGCGCTCCGGTTTCCTCCCACAGTCCAAAGACATGCAGGTTAGGTGGATTGGCGATTCTAAATTGGCCCTAGTGTGTGCTTGGTGTGTGGGTGTGTTTGTGTGTGTCCTGCGGTGGGTTGGCACCCTGCCCAGGATTGGTTCCCTGCCTTGTGCCCTGTGTTGGCTGGGATTGGCTCCAGCAGACCCCCGTGACCCTGTGTTCGGATTCAGCGGGTTGGAAAATGGATGGATGGAATTGCATATTCTGCCATCAATGTGGCCTGTTAGAGAAACCCCCCCAATGGTGTTTAGTTGAGACAGTCTTGTTTTGATGTCTTATTAGCGTCCATTCCAATCACAGGCATTTTTTCTTGTTTCTGACTGCTTATATCTGCAGGTGATCACTGTTTGTTTAGCCCAGCCTGCATCACCATACAGGTTGCCAAGCAAATATGATTAAGATTTCCAGATTTTGCTGTGACTGCTGCTGAGTTCTAGTTCTCCCCTTGAAAATAATATTATGACATATACAGTATAACATTTTCAAATATGCTTAATCAAATTCAGGGCTGTGTGGGTGGGTATAGAGGTCAATTCAGTAGCACTGGGTGCAAGGCAGGAAACAGCTCTTAGTGAGATTCTAGTTCAACGTAGCATCTACTCACATATATCACACACTGACTCTCACACAAGGCCAGTTTTTCATGACCAGTTAACCTAGTCTGAAAGTCCTTGGAAAGAAAATTGGAGGATGGTTGCCCACCCAAAGACATTAAGAACATGGAAACTACTCTGACAATTCCTGGGTGTAGGATTAAAACCCTAGACACTGGATCCATGAGGCATCAGTATTATAGACTGCACATGCTGCTCTATAAAGTTATATTTTCAATAGAAAATATTTAATTACACAAATTTCTAAAATCAAAATTAATTTGCTCAGTCTGCGTATTTATTCTATTTTCAAATCCATGTGGCTATGTATCCTATGAAGTGGACCCTTGACATTATTTTTAAGTCGTTTATATAAGAAAATGTGTGTTTTCTGCAAGATTTTTTTGAAGAGGAACATGTATAAGAATATATGTATGGCATATGGGAAGTAAACTCATAGTGAAAGCGATGGAACTGATGACAGTGATAGAGTAGAAGACCCGTCAAGCTGTCCTCTCTCCTGATGTGTATTTTGGTTCGACTGTAAACTGCTTTCACCTGCCACACCATAACCCTTATTGTCCCTTTAGTTAACATTTCAGTCACATTTATGGCTGATATGGGTACCAATATAATTTATTCAAATTCCAGTGCATCCAGCCAAATAGAACTCGTTACCATTTTGAAAAAACTTGTTTTTATTTTTTTTAGTTTTCACCAGGCAATGATTTTAACTGAGGCAGTGTTACGGCAGTTTAAAAAATCTTGCTTATCTACTTAGCAAAAGTCACTGATGTTATTTAAACCAAATTACAGATGACTGGTAGTCAATAAAAGTCATTGTATTTAATGAATATTGTTACACTAGCTTACAGCATTTTATAGTTACCGGATTGCTTTAGTTACTCCATGATTTTAATGATCATGGCCCAAAGAACACATTTTAGCACAAATAATATACTGTAGGCCTATAAATCACAGATGTTGCATGAGTGGGAAAGTGTTTTACATTTATGTTACTCTTCCAGACTAATCTTTTTTTTTCTCAAACATGTACATTTTTGTTGAGATGTAGTGTGATTTAATATTTAATTGTGAAAGTCAAAAGTAAATCTGAGGAAGAAAAACAACTTATGGTCCAATTAAAGCTCTGAGTGTTTACAAAAAAATACACCTATCTCTAGACATCCCTTTAGTTACAGAACATAAATTTTCTTGGGGAGATGTTACATTTTCATACTGGAAAAGGTTAGATTCCTTTATATGGAAAAGGTGTGGGCGAAGCCAGTGGGGGGCACTTCTCCTAGGTTCTGTGTGTGAATCCCAATGCCCAAAAATTGGCCCCTTCCTTTGGATGAGAGATTTTGACTACCTGTGGTCATCAAAGATCCCTGGACATCTTTCTTAAAAGAGTACATTTTATACTGATGTTCTGGCTAAATTGCCCATTGTGGCCTCAAACCATTCTGTCCCTTAATCATGTCCTGTCTCTAATTGGCTAACAGTCTCTTCACCACCTAATAGCTAATGTGTGGTGAGTGTACTGGCACAATAATGGCTGCTGTTGCATCATCCAGGTGGGTGCTACACATTGGTGGGGGTTGAAGTGGTTCCTCTCTGTCTATGTAAATCTCTTTCACTTGCAGGAAAAGCACTATATAAATGTAATTAATTATTATTATTTTTATTATTACATGCAGAAAAAAATATATTTTTGTTGTGTATTCTGCTTTGATTTTTTTCTGTTTGCTTCCGGGGGGTATGGTGGAAAGATTCATGTGACAGCATATGACACCACAGGTGCCCCTATGGGGAAAGGTTGTTGTTCCAGGATATTCATCAACTTTAAAGTCAGCCTCTGACAAAGAGCTTGTCAAAGCTCATGTGGAGGCAAGATTTAGTGCTGGCCCTCTAACACCATGCCAAAATAAATACATAATTGATGTAAAAACACAAATGCCTTTAATGCAGTAGACTGGCAAAATAAACAAGTGCATGCAAGGTAAGTATACATAATAATAATAATAATAATAATAATAATAATATGTATCTTACACAAATGCTTTGAGGCAAATGGACAATTAAAAATATACAAATGTAGGAATAAATTAAAGAGCACAGTTTTCTCTGGAACTATCTACATTATACATTATATCATTTAAACATAACACAATAATTGCTGAGCCATCACAACTGACATTTAACAAAATTTAAGGACTGGTATGCCATTGAGAACTTTTCTGTTATCTAAACAGGAACGCCTGAGGAAGATGTGTTTGTTGAGGGGGTCTCTATATTTTGAAATTATATAAATGATAGAGCTATAAAACACATCAAAGTAGTTACCCTTATTACCTTTTGTTATAATATTACTGATCCATATTACTGATTGCAGCTATTAAATGATCAGGGATATAAATACAATCAAACCCTGGGGCATATTCCTATTGACCTACTATGGCCATGGAAGCATACTTAGGTAGAAGGATTACTGAATTTGTAATCTTTTCTTTAAAACCCTTCTGACCACTACAGAACTTGGTGATGTCTATGATATCTAGATAGCACCATTATGCATACGAAGGAAAGAAACTACAGGTAGCTACTGTAAGTATGAGAAGCAAGTTAACAGCCTGTAGGTTAACTTTGCACATCCATTAGCCAGGGCCAGCTTAAGACTCTACCGTGACCCTGGGCATCAGCACCTCTTGTGATGTCCCCATATACTGTACATACAGTACATGGAGACAAGTTGAATGCGATTTACTATACACTTAAAACAATTTAATTAGCCATAATTCAAAACAAACAAGCTTCCAAAGGACAGAGAGCTGGCACCTGCATCAATTTTCTTCATTTTTATAGGAGTAACAGAATCTGTGTAATCAATTGTAATGATGCATAAATGAGTGTATATGGCTTTTTAAAACTTTTCTTCAGGTATCTCTTTCCAGTGCTTTTGGCCAAAACAAAATAAGGCCTTGGCAGTTCCATTGTGTTTATACTGTATGTACTACAGTGGGGTAATGAAATGAAAACAAAACATACAACAAGAAATAGGGATATTCAATAAACAAAGAACTATACTTATTACAGTACTCAAATCATACAGTCAAAAATATCATGAAGCAGCAGAATAAGGCAAAGCACAATACCTTTTAACTATCTGTACAAAAACAGGGCAATCTTTAAATCACAGTGCAGGACATGAAAATAGAAAACTAGGCAAAGACAAAATGACTTCTTTCTAAAAATGAAGCCACTTCTCTGACTTCCTGTGTACCTGGTCCTCAAGATGCACAGTCTAAAGTAACACCAAGGGTTCTGCTGCCAATCATCAGATGGGACTCAGACTCCATCATCATCAGACCCACTAACGCTGGCCACTTCCTTTTATGGGCAGTTTTGTTGCTTCCACTCGACTTACTATAGCATTAGACTTGGCCAAACTAATATCCTTCCCGTAATGCTAAATACTGATGGTTTGGAGTTTGTAATGTGATGGCTTTTCTAGACTTTTTTTTAGCATACCCACTAAACCAGGTGTTCTTAACCAGGGCCACTATAAGAAATCGATACATTTTCATAAAAATTACACTGACTGTCAGGGTTACACATAAAATATTCACTTGGCAAGAACATCAATATTTGCACTGAACAATGGGGAAACTAGAATGCATTTTTACAATCAGAAAGAACAGAATTAACCCCCAACTCTCTATGCATAATTTATAAATACAAAAAATTATTAACAATCTACATAAACAGATTTCTACAAAAATTGTTATGTTTTCAGACATATCAGATGCTTACTTCAGTTAGCTGTCTTTCCTAATGTATTTCCTAATTAAAAAATAATGAATGCAACAATCAATGGTTGCTGTACTTATTGACTAATGATAGATTGTATGTATTTATTTATTTGCTTATTTTTGCAATTGATATTGCAAAAGTGGAAGGCTGTGAAAGAGTGCCTGTAAAAAAATGATAAAACAGAAGATTATTTGTGCTTCCAGTTTCTGAGGAGATATATTCTTTATGTTTCAAACCAAAAAATAAAAACAAAACACATGAGCTAATTAGCGAAGAGCACCTACGGATTAGGAGATGAAGGTGACTTACAGCAAATCAGAAAGCATCTGCGTAAACACTTGTGTATCATGTCATTTCCTTACATGCTTAATCCAGACTAGGGTCATGAGGGGTGCTGGAGCCTATCCCAGATAGAATAGGGCACAAGGCAGGCACAAACCCTGGACAGGGCGCCAGTCCAACTTGTGTGTGTGATTTGAAATTATTTGTTCCCATGATATTTGAAATGGCTGCTCCATGTGAAGCACTATTAAGGCATCATCATATGTTCTAATAAACATCTTATGAGAGGATTGTGAGCCTTTAGATATTGTATGGTGTTAAATATCAGCTAAATAGAAATGTGTAGAGGAGTGATTGATACAAATGATATATAAATGCATATGTGAAAAAAAAACATAAAATAGAAGACAGTTTGTGCTTCCTAGGTTGAGAACCCCTGCACTAAGCTGATGCCATTTCATTTTCCTAACTGGCACCACCTTGAAAATCAGTAACCAAGTGGGAGCTTACATTTTTTTAGGATGCTTGATAGTTCAGTGCTTCCTTTTTTTGGGTTTTTCCTGCGAGTACTCCCCCATGTCCCATCCCATCCAGCCCAACCATACTACTTGGTCATTTATTCCATGTGTCTATGATACTCTGTGTGAAGAAGTCAGAAATTTTATTCAAAACTATGAGTTAAGAATTTGTCAGTTAATTGCACTGACATTTACAAATGTACTATCAACATTTCACCATTTTCATGTTCAATTTTCTCACTCAGTGTGGCTGTAACAACTTTTTTTTTGTTTTTACTATTTAAAACATTTTCCTAATTACCAGTTATGCATCATAATTAAAATGCCTGTTAACAGACATACTGTGGGGTAATCCACAGAGTGATAGCTTTACTCATTTTAATTAATCCATAACCCCATAGGATCTCAGCAGCTACTACCAGTTTTACACATTTATTTCTTGGAGTATTTATTTCTTTGTGTTTAGGGTTATGTGTCATTCTGAATCTGAGATTCATATCAATTGTCAGTTTATTGCAATGATTTAGTATAACACTGTAAAGTATATAGTAAAACAACACCTATTTTTTAAAATTAAAATGGTTTGGCATAAAAAAGATAAAAAGGATAATATATTGTATAATATGTTAAGCAAGTTAAATCTGAGGTGCTCAGTGCTGTTATAATGCACCCTTAATTTAAAGGATGTGCTTTAATTTTCAAAAGAATATGTTTTTACCTTGTATAAAAAAAGAATCTGCATTTTTTATCCTTTTTTATCTCAAACTGCTCACCTTTCTACTCAGAACTATGAAGATTTAAAGATTGGTGAGAAAATTCATTATACTGTGCTTTCAAGCTGTTTGCAGTCAGAAAAATATGGCTTCAAGGCAAAGAAAGCATTTAAATGTGTAAGTCACACCTGGAAATCTTCAGTTGGCAGGTGGCATACTGTGTGTGTGAATTGTTAAACCGGCAACTGTCATTTAACTTATAATTTCCTTTATTGCTCTTCATAGGTTGCAGTACAGCATTTAGATAATAGCTTCAAAACTCATTTACTTCATAATTAATTTATTAATTAAAGTAAAATATTTTTACACAAATGTGCAAATTATTTAAATATACCAAAGCAGAAATAAAATAAAAGTATAAGCAATACAAAAAAGAATCCACACATTATAATTTAGTTTAAAAAACATTAAAGCTGACTTTAAAAAAATGAAGACCTTAAAAACAGAGTGGCACAGTAGTGCAGAGTTTGGGTTCTGCTTCAAACCTACCAAGCACTGCCTTCTTTCTGTGAGTGGAGTTTGGATGTTCTCTACATGTCTGAGTGGGTTTTCTGTGGGTACCTATATTTATTACCCATGGCATGCATCTTAGGTTAACTTCTGACAAAAAATATCTAAGGTCACATAATCTCTCCAAGGTGGGCTCTCAACCATCCCACCTTGAACTGGATTAACACAAGCTTATCAGTGAATTATACTTTCAAGGAATGTCTTTGCTATGAATGCACTATATTAAACATAATTTATGATTTTTTACAGCCTTCTTTGGCTGATGTGGGCAACCATGAATTAATACTAAAGCTGCATGGTAATTTGAAAGTATTGGAACATCTTCTGGAGCCTCTTGCAAAATGTATTCCTTTTTTACTTTTTCCTAAAAGAATTTGTACAAGTGAAGTTTGGATTACTCTAAAAAATTCAGTGCGTCTTTTCTCTAAACCTGAGACTACCAGTGAAATTTTACTCTGATCTGGTTTTGAAATGATCAAGCGTTTTTTAAAGATAGGTGACTTTCCATGAGAAGGCACTGGTGTTAATAACATGGTTTAATTAATAATACTTTTTTATTTAAAACAGCACATGTTCACCTTCAAATATTAATAGAGATCTTGTAGAAAGAAGTGGTTAAACTGAAGAGGCTAAAACGAGACCAACAACTGCAACAACTAAATCAGAGACCTACTTAGTAGTGCATGGTAAGGTGCGTTTTGAATCACATCAGCCTGATCTGCATTACAACATTTTTAATAACAACCTGACTTGAAATGCACGCACAGCTTATGTATATTAAGAAAACACTACCTTTCAATTCAATGGTTTACTAGTAATCAAAAAATTAATACAAGATTGCATATATGCAGTTTTCTTTGGTTCATAGCTAAATCTTCTAGACATGAAACTGGGAGTCCTAAGAGGAAAGACCTATTTTAGTTAAGGTATATAAACTGATTTTGATCCAAATCATTGTACTCCTTCACCCAAAAGCCAATCGGGTTGCTGCTGTCTGTTGCTTTTTAAAGACAAGCTCATTTTAATCAGTTAAGCTTGAGAGGTGGATACATGTTTTATTTTAACTTCAAAAGTAACATTCATTTTCTGCTTAGTGACATCAAGACGGGAGGTTACAATGTGTGCAGGTTCTACAGTACAGTGCAGCAGGTGCAAGCAACTGCACTGATGTATTTACCTTCCCTAGTGCAAAACAGTTAGTTTTAACACCATTTCAAAAAGAATAAAGACTGTACAAGAGATACATTAATCTGTTCAGGGCAGAGGCCTTTTGCTTCTAGTCTTGTCAGGCCGAACAGAAATGCAGTGCATGCTGGGAAAGTTTGACTCTAAGCAGTTTTTTTTATTATCATTTTATATTTTTCCTACTCTTGAACTTTGTGAAAACAATTTTTAAGTATTTACTGTGTTGTGAGCAACTGCAAAAGATAATGTCAATATGCTCTTCTACCGAGGCATGCATTTTCTCCTGTTCACGTCAGGAAGTTGGGAGCTGATGCTGAAGGAGCCCAGCCCACTTCACCCTTTTCTCAGCTGCTTCTTAAAAATTGCCAAAGAGATTGCCATTTTGGAGAGTATCTTAACATCATTATTCAGTAGTGAGATTGGTATGTATGATATACATTGTAGTAAGTCCATATTTTTCTTTGGAAAGGTAGTAATTAATGTTTGGCAAAAAGTTTGAGGTAGGATTTTGTTGTCCCTAGCTTCTATAAATGTTGCTAATAATAGCAGAGCTAACTTATTTGAAAATGTTTTATAAAATTACACTGTGTAGCCATCAGGACTTTCTGCTTTCCCACTTTGAAGTGAGTTTATAGTATCTAGTAATTCTAAGAGTATTAGAGGTTTATCCAGTTCCATTGCAGTAAAAGTATCTAGCTGTGGTATCTGCAACAAATCAAAAAACTCATTAGATTGTCTATTCTTCTTTAAACTGAGATAGCATTACTATAATATAAGGACGTATAGTACTCTACAAATGTGTGGATTATATTTTTATGGTCAATGATTTTATCTCCATCTGTGCTGATAATTATTGTGACTACATTGCAGACGTCCTGCTTGTGGATATATTCAGGTAAGATCTTATTGGCCTTCTCTCCGTGTTCATAATAATGATGTAGTGATTTAATGATGAGCTGTTCCATTTCTTTACTTCTCAAGAGATAATATAATAAATCGAGCAGCCGGCACGCGCGCGCATAGCTGTGCCGGCTTTTGAGATGCCAACTGCGCTTCTGCCTTAAAGCAATGTAAGCACTTTAAATATTCACGTCCTTACCCTTGAGCTACTGCCCAAACAACTACTTACATGGGATCCCTTTTTCTCAACCGCGGTAAACTAACACTATGACGCTTCACCCTTTCTTTACTCTTTTAGAGTTATGTGGTCGCAGGTGGCACACGCAAGAGTGGAAGACCATCGATACTATCCCGGCCGGTTAATGGCAAGGCTGTCTCTCCATTCCTTCCGAAGGCGCTAATAATGTCAGAGAAGACGTCTTTCTTCAATCTTATAGAGAGAAAAAGAAAAAGGCAAGTTTCCTTTCTTTCTACTTTAAATTTGATTGTCTCAAATCAAATACCTCTCAACACGGCAGAGGATACTTGACGAACATTAACTACAGATAATGCCAGTAAGGCACATTATCACAATGGACAGCATAATTAAACATACTACGAAGATATTTCAATGTTCCTTAAAAGTTTTGAAGAATCGGCATTCTAAGCTTACAGATGGCTTAACATCTATTACAGAGCTGATTGTGTGGTGACTTGTTACTTGGAGAAAGAAAAGGAAGGACAGGAATTGGGGGTTTGTACATTTGAAAGAGACAGTACTTGCTGCAATAAATTATTTCATCGAAGGTCGCACATGGCGCAGCAAGCATCTTGCATGAGGCAGTCTCTGGACAGGGCGCCAGCTCGTCACTATCACTGCGCCACCGTGTTCCCATGTTTAATAACATGCTTTAACTGCTATCATTGTGAAAATGATATCAAGTATACATCTCAATATTTTAATTATTTAGAGAGCTGTAATATCACGAATGTAATGGATTCTGTGTCCAGTAGGAGGAAGAGAAACCCATTTAAGAAGTACGTAGTGATTCACACACAAAGAGCACATAGAAGAACACATACAAAACAAAGCATTTAACGTACTACTTTAGTTACTATAGTATTTGAGAAACTAGTAAGTTAAAAGATTTAAAGATGAAGTTTATACCTTTCCTTTTATCATTGTAGATCAGTTTAAATACCTAGGGGTAAATATCACAAATAAACATAAAGCTCTTTATCAACATAATTTTGCCATCTGTGTGGGAAAAATTAAGCAAGACTTGCATAGATGGTCAACCCTTCATCTCACTCTAGCTGGAAGAATTAACGTTGTTAAGATGAATATCCTTCCTAAGCTTCTCTTTTTATTTCAAAACATTCCAATATACATCAATAAATCATTTTTAAGCAATTGGATTCAACCATAACCTCATTTATTTGGAACTTAAAACATCCACGTATTTAAAGAGCGACCCTACAAAGACCTAAGGCAGAAGGTGGCATGGCTCTACCAAACTTTCAGTTTTATTACTGGGCAGCAATCATACAAGTATAAAAACCTGGACACAAATAGATGAACATACACAGGCTTTGTGCGCAATAGAAATAAAATCCTGCAGTACTTCTTTATATTCCCTACTTTGTGCTCCTATTAATGCAAGTTATCGCCAATATACTAATAACCCAATTGTACTTCACACACTCAGAATATAGAACCAGTGTAGAAAGCATTTTAAGATGGAGAATCTTTTATCAGTGGCACCTCTGCATGAGAACCACCTTTTTCAACCCCCGCAAATATATGCCGTTTTTAATATCTGGAAAACATTTGGGATTAACTTACTTATAGATCTTTATATAAACAACATCTTTGCCTCCTATGAACAATTACATTCCAAATTTAACTTTCCAGCAACACATTTCTTTCACTATCTTCAAATTAGAAACTTTGTTAAACAGAACCTGCCTGATTTTTCTCATCTCCCACCTTCCTCTACCCTGGAAAAAATATTGCTCAGTTTTGAGGATTCAGACACCATCTCTGCAATATATAAAATTATTTTACAGTCTCTCCCTTTCAAAGATCCAAGAGGACAATGGAAAAGGATCTCTCGCACAACATATCAGAAAAGGAGTGGAAGGTAGCAATGCAGAGAATTCACTTGCGCTCCATATGTGCCAAGCATACAATTATTTAGCTCAAAATGATACATCGAGCACATCTGTCTCGCTTAAAACTGTCCAAAATGTTTCAAGGGCAAGATCCAACCTGCGAACGCTGCAATCAAGTTCCAGCCTCAGTGGTTCACATGTTTTGGGCCTGCACCAAATTAACATCATTCTGGACAAAAATTTTTAAGTGCCTTTCAGACAGCCTTGGTGTCACAATTCCTTCTAACCCATTAACAGCTGTGTTTGGTGTTCTTCCAGATGGGCTTAAAGTGGAGAAGGACAAACAAACTGTGATTGCCTTTACTACACTAGTGGCATGCAGACTTGTTTTGCTAAACTGGAAGAATCCTAACTCTCCTCTTTTAAGTCAGTGGGTAACTGATGTTTTATATTATTGAAATTGGAAAAAATCTGATTCTCACTTAAAGGATCTGTGCAGAACTTTTTCAAAACATGGCAAGATCTAATCAATAATATTTTAGAATAAGCTCTTAAAGCACTGAGGGAGCAGATTCTCTTCCCATTTCTTTTTCTTCTCTATTTATCTTTATCCATCCATCCATCCATTTTCCAACCCGCTGAATCCGAACACAGGGTCACGGGGGTCTGCTGGAGCCAATCCCAGCCAACACAGGGCACAAGGCAGGAACCAATCCCGGGCAGGGTGCCAACCCACCGCAGGACACACACAAACACACCCACACACCAAGCACACACTAGGGACAATTTAGAATCGCCAATCCACCTAACCTGCATGTCTTTGGACTGTGGGAGGAAACCGGAGCGCCCGGAGGAAACCCATGCAGACACGGGGAGAACATGCAAACTCCACGCAGGGAGGACCCGGGAGGCGAACCCAGGTCCCCAGGTCTCCCAACTGCGAGGCAGCAGCGCTACCCACTGCGCCACCGTGCCGCCTATTTATCTTTATCCATCTATTAAACTCATCAATTTACTTATTTTTACTAGCTTTAAGTTTTACTCCGTTGGCCATGCTCTCCTTCTCAGGGGTGGGTGTTGATTTGTTTTCAATCCTATTTTTTGTAAAAATTGACCTATTTGTATGGAATGATTACAATGAAATCAATAAAATTGAAAATAAATAAATAAAGATGAAGTTTATGATGTTCTACTTTAATGACAAAATAAACTATGTGATTAAAGTGGAAATTTCATGATTAAAGTTGACATTTCAAGCTTTTTTCTCACTGTGTCCCAATTTTTTTTCTTTTCTCTGTACCCTAATAAGCTTTCATATGACACTCAGACGGTGGGCTACCACTCGCTTTTTCACGCCGACTTTGATATCTGACAACTTCTTTTTTATTTCGGGCACTGTGCGACTTTGTGAACTTGAGCTTTCAAGTTTCTTCGACACTATATGTCACTTGATCAACTTCCTTTTGTTGTTTATACCACTATTTAAACCAACAAATAGTATGTTTTTCCTTGCCTCTACTTGGTATTCACTTAAATTCTTCTATTTTCCCCTGTGCTTTTACCATTGCCTTTTCACAGAATGCTGAGCTTAAAGGCTATTTATATTGATTTGCATATTCAAAGGGGTGTAATTCTGAGAGGAGACGGGGCGGTACAGCAGGTGTGTGCACGTGCGTTACTTTTCACGCTGACCGGGATTTATGGAGCAGAAGAACGTGGAAGCTGGCAAACGCACAGATTTATGCATCTGGATTTTTTTGTGCATACGAACATTTTGTTCTTACGCCATGTTTTAGTTTGAATTCTATGCACAGCGTTATGCATGAGGCCTTGGTGAATTATAGGTCTATTCTGGTAATTTTGTTGATTAACACAGAGGGTTTCTTGGTTTCCAGTCTGTTTTTGTGAGAAAGTTATGAAATAATCTGTCCTCTTAAAATGCCTTCAGAGTTTCCCAGAGTATTCATGCAGAGATGTGTGTGTAGGGCATAGTGATTTAAGCTCCATAACACTGCACAACAAATTTTTCGCTTCTTGAACATTATTGGGTGTTTCTTATAGATTTTTGGGTGCTGATCACGAATATCACATCAACATTTACCCATCACGTACCATTTCAGAGAAATCTTCAGTTTTGTCATGATTTTCTCTTATATTTGTATCCAAAAATTTTTGCTCCCGTAAGTGACTTATCAATAACGGTTTGTGCAGCCTGGGCATGTCCAGGCGTGGAATCAGGCCAGGTTGGAAGCTGTTCTGTGGAAGTTGACATCCTGGGCATGCCTGAACGAGCTTGAAGCTATCTCAGCATGCTATAAAGGTGCCTTGTGTACACCGATCCTGCTCATTTGGTTAATATAGATAGTCAGTGTGTATGTATAGTATCAGTATAGTAAAGTATCTGTAGCAATATAACAGTAAGTAAGCTTGATGCTATAGACATTTTGGTGTTGGGCGATATGTCTCATCAATGTCGTAACAGCCGCGATACATTCTGCTATATCTGTGGCGAATATACACTTCCGCGTCAGAGACGTTGGATGACTGCTCTTGTGAAGAAAGCTTATCATTTGTATTTTGGCTGCAAAATTGGTGTTCAAGGAATGGGCGCCTTACATTTGCTGTGCGACATGTGCTGTCAGTCTGAGAGCCTGGCTCAGAGGCACTTGAAAGACGATGCCATTTGCTGTTCCGATGATATGGCGAGAACAGAAAGACCATGTGACTGTTACTTCTGTTTGACTAATGTGTCTGGTTTCTCTATTAAAAACAAGAAGTCAATTGAATATCCTAATCTGCCTTCAGCAATGAGACCCATGCCACATGATGACAGTCTTCCAATTCCGAAAACCACCAGAGGATTGGACCTTAGACGAACCAGATGAAGAAACTGCAATGTAGGGTACTAACAGTGACATTGACCCGGATTTTGAACCGTGCTCATCAGGCGATCCATATCTAATAACACAGTCCGAATTGAACGATTTGGTCAGAGATTTGGGTCTGTCAAAAGCAAAAGCCGAGCTGCTGGGTTCAAGACTGCAGGGATGGTGTTTGCTGTCACCAGGTATGAAAATTTCTGTGTTTCGAGGCCAACATCATGATATAACCAAATTTTTTGCACAAGTCAACAGTCTCTGTTTCTGTTGTGACATTGAAGGATTGTTCTTGGCCTTGGGTTGTGATCACAACCCGGAAGAGTGGCGTCTCTTCATTGATTCATCAATGTTAAGCTTAAAAGCTGTTCTGATACACAATGGCAATGTTTATCCTTCAGTACCTGTTGGTTATGCAGCACACATGAAAGAAACTTATGAGAATATGGAACTGTTGCTGAAATACATCCAGTATAGCAGGTACAACTGGAATATCTGTGGAGATCTTAAAGTCGTTGCTCTGTTACTAGGACTGCGGCTCGGCTATACAATGCTCTGTTGTTTCATCTGTGAATGGGACAGCCGTGCCATAGAATCGCACTATTCTCGACAGAACTGGCCACTCCGTAAAAAGTTAGTTCCAGGACAGAAAAATGTAGCTCATGAATCGCTTGTCGACCCGGCACAAGATATTTTTGCCACCTCTTCACATAAAACTGGGACTCATGAAGAATTTCGTGAAAACACTGAACAAGGAAGGCGAAGGTTTTCGTTATTTAAGACTTGTTCCCAAGAATAACTGACGCCAAGATCAAAGAGGGCATTTTTATTGGCTCCCAGATCAGACATGTTATGAGTGACAAGCAGTTTGAAGATCTGTTAGTTGGGCCGAAAAAATTGCCTGGTTAGCCTTCAAAGACGTTGACAATTTTCTTGGCAATTACAGAGCCCCAAACTACATTCAGCTGGTAGACAAACTTCTCAAAGCATACAAGACAATGAAGAGCAACATGTCACTCAAGATTAATTTCCACTCACATTTGGACTTCTTCCCCGCAAATCGCGGTGCTATCAGTGACGAACACGGTGAAAGGTTTCCCCAGGACATTGCTACAATGGAGAAATGATACCAGGGCAACTGGAATCCGTCAATGCTTGCTGACTACTGTTGGACACTGCAATGTGATGCACCAGACATTGAGTACAAAAGAAAATCAGGAGCAAAACACTTTTAATTCCGTTGAATTTAATAGCTTATGTGAAACATAAACGTGACAAAATATGTTATTGTCAGTAAACATATAAATATCTATTTCTTAGAGTTCCTACGTGATGCAGTAAAACCAAAACTATATTTGTGCATACCCAGTAGGTACCTGTTGCAATCAGCAAAAACATTTCAGGAAGCAAGACTTTTCAAAAAAAATGTGCAGTGTAATCAGAGGGGTTTGGTCGGAGATAACAATAGTGTCGTACTTACAAGATTGGATAATGGGCAAAAATGTATTGTCTGTGAAGAAATAATCAATTCTTGAGTCACAATGATGTACTAGTGAGAAGAATTATGCTCTTAGGTTAGGATTTAAAAACCTCAAAGGTTCTGACAAGTTATGATCAATTACAAACTGTGTAATTATTTTTGCAGTATTAGATGTTATTGCCCTGTAGCTGAAGACCTTTCCATGTCTGGATTTTAAACACAATTAAAGTCTCCAGCCATTATAATTTTATGAATGTTCACATTAAGAATAGATACAAATACATTTTGGATGAAATTCCTATCATCCTCCACTTTAGTATTAAGTAAATTGCCCATCACCATGACATATTACCCATCAGTATCAAATATTATGTCCAACACTACAAATGGAATAGTTATGTGAATTAAGATTCCCACACCCCTAGTTTTCTTTCTATAGCTGGAGTAAACAATTTGGCCAATTCACTCTCTTTGCAGCTGAAAGTGGTCCTAACTTATTAAGTGAATCTCCTGTAAAAATACTATCTTGGCATTTAGACCTGTTAGGTGAGAGAATACTCGACTCAGAGGAATACTCGACTCAGAGCAAACCTTTACTATGCTAACAAAGAAACTGAGCAGCAGTGAGGACACTCAAAGGCGAATATGACAAAAATAAATACGTGACATGCATGTAAAAATGAAGTAAGGGGGGAAATCTAGTGAAGATGAAAATAAACAGTGTCTGAATATTAAACAGATGAACATGTGAAAGAATTTAAGGACCAAAAACAAAGACAATAAGTAAGAGCATCTTTTCTTCGTTTATATTGTAAATGGTAGATCTGAAGCCAATCTATGTAAAATAGGAATTACTTTCATAAAGTGTAGTTATCCTTGCACTGACTGGAGTAGCTCTCAAAGCAACAGTACAGAAAGTGGAAATGAATTGTTAAATAGCGCATAATGCTCAAAGACCTTAGTAACATATGAAATACATAACATTGTGTCCTAGATACCTTTAGGAATCAAAAACCTCCTTAGGGCCCTTTCTAGATGAAGCAGTAAACACTTGAACTGAATAGATGCAAGGCACACGTCTGTAATACAAGAGCATTATTGCTGCCGCCATATGGATAACCTTTAAAAACATCAAGTCTTTAAAAGCAAAATTAAAGGAAATGTTCATTAGTTGTCATACTAATCCACTACCTAAGGTTAGAATATTAGACTCCATTGAGTAGACCGGCAATAATGAAGATTAGGAACAGATGTAAGATGGCTTTATAGGAAATAATTAGAAGTAAACACTTTAATCTATGATAAATTTGTTTGTGCTTCATTACTATTGCATGTGAAAAGTAACAAAATGTAATCCTGCTGGCATAGATAACAAAAAATCTAGAATTTCAATGTCTCAAAATCATAGCATATGGTGGTCTGGGAATCATGGCATAAGGAAATGATTGTTTTCAAGGAAGATGATTTGGATAATGCATAACATTTTTTGCATTTTGAGGTAGGACGTACCTCAATGGATGTCATCTTCCAAACGGGGGGAATATGTAGGACAGACTGGCATTATCCATTCTGATCAACCTAAAACACGGGTCCTTAGCTTAAAACTCAGGGCCAGTCACTCTTAATATCAGCTAAAAGGTCTCATTTTCCATGACAGGTGACATGCTCAGAATGCAGCTTCTGCACCTTATCTGAAAAGATGATTGATTCTAGACCAAGTAATATCACAGATATGTCTCTTAAAGGTACTATCTGGACACCTAAGTTCTATCAAAGAGCTATAATTTATCAAGTAGTAATATTGATGGAGAAAACTTCACTCAAGTTGTTAACCAAAAAACATGGGCTTATGTACGCTCAACAAACCAATGGTAAGACCCCTATTCTTTCCTGTATAAACCCCTGCAAAAC
The DNA here is from genome assembly GCF_900747795.2 of Erpetoichthys calabaricus. Lineage (NCBI taxonomy): Eukaryota > Metazoa > Chordata > Cladistia > Polypteriformes > Polypteridae > Erpetoichthys > Erpetoichthys calabaricus. The sequence goes on from NC_041397.2 coordinate 97,068,137, forward strand.
CCAGATCTGAGCTTTTCTCATCAAGCTCACTGCTCTAAATAGCTGGATCCCATAGCCTGAAGGATGTGGTTGTGATGCGATGTTGGAGCAATCCTTTATATTCCGAAGAGCAACTGTGCTCGACAGGAAGGGTGGAAGACTTAAGGGTGCCTTTAGTTCAAACACAGCAGATGCGATACATAGTGCCACTCATTTGTCTTACTAGCAATAGTAGCTGACTGAAAACTAGCTGGCCCAGCTAACTTTGGTAGAACCAAAGGATGTCATGTGCAAAAACCTCAAAGAGAAAATTGAAGTACTGCCCGCCACCAGAAAGTGTGAAGAAGGCGAAGGAGACAAGCTCCTAAAACAAAGAAGGAAAAGCACATTGAAGATCTTTTCATGTGTCTGGAGAAAGCTGACCAGGAAAGGAACAAAGCATCACCTCCACCAGACCCTAAGTACACCTGCTTTGAGTCTGAGAACTATTAATTGTAACTTAATGGACATGATAAAGCCAGCTAATGTACAATATCATGGTACTGGTGTCACAGCAACTGAAAAGTTGTGAAGAATACACTCTAACCATTATAAATGTCTTCCTAATATCAGTAAGAAGGTGCATTGCAGCATCGAGCACACATGCACACACAGAAACACTGTGAGAAGATGAGGCCCACGGTGCAGGCAGTAGAAACTTCATAACTAGCTAAAGAACTTATCTAACTTAACCACATGAATTGAAATATTAGAATTCATGTAATGTAAGTAATGTTATTTTTTCTATAGGAGAGAAAAAGTTCAACTTAGCTAATATAATTTTATGTGACCTGTTGTTAGTTATTGTCCTTTGTCTATAAATTATTGCAGAAAATGTGTCTAGGACATTTGTGAAAAGAGTTGATCCACAACAGAGAAAGTGAAAGAGTTTAATGTGGACTTTCACCAATTTATGAACCACATTTATACCTTGTACAAATTTCTTCATATTTCTGGCATCCTGGCTAGAAAATGAAACAGAGATTCCTCATTGAACCTAAATTAATTTAACATAACTTGTTGAGAATATTGTTGTGTGTTTAAATTAATTACCAGCATTGCCAAAAGCAAAAACTGATAATTAACTGAGTGATCAATTCAACCCATTGCATGTTTTCATTGAAATCCCATCTAGGGTTAGTTGAAACCTTAAGTCTGATGCTCCCAGGATTGACTGCAGCATTCATAACTCCAGTTTGGATTAAACAGATGAGAAAACTTGGTTGAATGTACTGTAGGTGTCCTTCAATGGACTGGCATTCTTCCCGGGATTCATCTATTCATCCATCAATTTTAAAACTCACTCAAACCAGTGGAGGTTCACTGGGATTGGAGCTTATCTTGTAACATTTGGCACGAGTTACAAACCAGCCTTGGATGCAGTGAAATTTTAGTTCATTGGTTCTTTTTGTAGTCATTTTACTTTAACATACGATGAAAATATTTGATGCTCTTTGCAAAGCAGTAGAACCATGTCAGTAATGGCAATGGCAATAAATAATGTTATGAATATCAATAAATATACTACAACATAAAAATAATTCACAAAAATAACATGTAAACATACAACATTAGCATGAAAAACATAATAATCACACAATAAATTCAATTATAATCACACAATACATTCTACTGCTCTCTATGTACCCACACATACACACATACAGATTTTAGTATTTTTATTGCTTTCTGAGATGCAGACAGTTCTTTAGCAAATGTCAGTTTGATGTCACTGTATTCTGTGAATCACAATAAATGTAAAGAACTTATGATGATATCACCATTTGACAATGACTCTCTGCTGCACATAATATGTCTAAAATCACAAGAAGCCTCAACCCTGCTGTTTTAAAAAAACCTAACAGTATCTAGGTACACAACAGTAAACAGCGGAAATTGATTTATTGAAGAAAGTATGAGTCACCTGTAGAGCCTCTTTTGACATTTTCAGCTGCAGTACGATTATTTTGGTATATGCCAATTTATTCTTGTAAGCCTTCCTTCGGCCTAATATGTGTCCTTCAAAACTAAATCTTATAAAATCAATGGCTGTAAGGGTGTTTGTGTATGTTCTTGCCATTATTGTTTAGAAAGAAAAAATTAATATGTTGTCACATAAAATAACAATGCTACACAAAGGTGTTAAGCTGAAGAAGAAAAAATGTTTTCATATATTTTATGACTAAACTGATGGCTACAAAGTAAAACTAAACGATTTTAGAAGTAGATCTGTTTTATAAGGTAATTGTGCAAAATAGTCTCTACCTACACAGGTTCTACTTGTAACAGCTAATTATTACTTAAATCTAAACATATAATTTACTATACAAAGAGCAGTGATTATCATCTTGAAAATAACTGGTTGATTGATTACAGTATTATCTATTAGATCAATGTGTCAAATCTAAATCAGGGTATATTTTTCAATCAACCGAGACTGACTGCTTCCAAAACACACTTCCATTATCTTATCATACTTTTTTTAAATTCAGGTCTCTACCATATTCTATCAACAATCCTGGATGGCTTGTTAGTCCATCAGAGGACAAACTTATACCTTACACCTACACTCACTCATACAGAGCCATTTTAGAGTCACTAATTAATCTACCACACACATCTTTGACAAATAAGAGAAACACAGCATCTAAAGAATTCCACAAGGAGAGTGAGCAAAAAATTGGACATAATGGCATTCAAACCTAGGTTATTGGAGCTGTGAGATAACAGCATTAAGTACTGTGCTATATTTTATTGAATATGCAAGTTCCTATTTGTGCATAATTGCATGTTAAATATAACTGCAGTCTCAACAGGCATTCTTGCTCAGACTGGACATGAGCAAGTTGTTGCAGTGAGAAATGATGGAATCAGTTTTAAAAAACTAATAGGAAAGGAGCATATATTCATAGCTCTATTATGCTCTTGTGCAATGTAGTAATTGTTTAAAAAAGTCAGAATGTTTTTGGGAAAAATCACACTAAATTAACAAACTAATATCTTTGCCATATTGTACAAAAATTGCTTAAATGCAGAAAAATTGACATATTAACTGGGATTAGGTTTAGGTTAGGGCAGACTGTTAACTTTAAACTGTGTGAGTGACTAAATATGGATGTATGCAAAGAACTAGTATCCTGTCCAGGGTTTATTTCTGCTTTATGCCCACTGCTGCTAGGATAGGCTACAGCACCACAAAACCCAGAACTACATTAAGCAGGTTTCAGAATATATGCATATAAGATTCAGATGCAATGGTAACTACACAGGAGCTAATTCTTACCAGATGCACACAACCCCCAGAACCTGATCACAGTCCTCATGAACATGAAATGAATAACTAAATAATAAATAAGTAAAAATAGCGAACACAAGAAAACTAGGTATACTAGTTGAATGCTAGGTATGAGTTAGGTTGTATCTCAATAAGCCATATCTCAGGCAAACAGCCACTATAGACACATCTAGCTTTGCTGAAGCATCTTAGTTAGCAACTATAGTGCTGCCGTCTAGCGGATAGACACAGATTTACTTTTCTTTGTTGAAAACAGCTTGCAGAAAATAATGCTATAAATAGACAATTCATTGTTATGTTGTCACATATAAAGGTATAAAACTGCTGATGTTTTGAAACAACTAAATCTATTGCAAGATGAATGTTTTGATGATAATAACAGTGATCGAGATAGTGACAATCAATTGGATGATGTGGAACTTTAGGTTCTGACACTGATGTACATACCGTAGTTGCCGTCTTGTCCCAAATATCAGGACAGCAGTACATTGACATTGTGCTGCCCACTTAGCACAGTCACCAGCTACCAAATGTGTTCTGTGCTAAAAACATAGGCAGTATAAAGAAACAAATTATATTTGTGGCACATTGCTTCAGAGCTGGCACTTTGCATGGTACCATGCTTCAAGTTCTTTCATTAAAATGCAGACTTTTAGTCATGTTGCTGGTGAAAGTAAAGTAATTATCAGTTTTGTTACATTTTTGACAATTACTGTTGATAATAAAACTGCTGCTTTTTAATTTATTTCTTTATATTTTGTACAAGTTCATTCTTTTTTTATATGTGCATGGAACTATACTGCAGCATCCTTGTAATAAACAGGTCCACCTGTCAATGTGTTATTCTTTAGTTGAAAACCTAGTGGAAGCAGCTTCTTTTCATTTAAACAGCTGAGATATCTACAGTATATTGTCTTCAATGGATCATTCAAATGAAAATGACTTCCCAGTGCTGCTGATCTTTGATGTAGATGGACTGAAAGGGGAGGTTCTGGAGGTGGGGTCAGTTCTCTTTTTATAGTTGATTTTCCTGGCTGAGGCTGCTGTGCAACTCCCAAATACCTTTTTCAGTTTACCTTTAAAATTATTTGCTGTAAGAGGCAGACTTACCCAGCACATTGTCTCGACAGCATAGGAAAAGTGTCTGATTTTTTTCTCTGGCAGTTCTTCTTCACAAAAATACTTTTATTTTTTTGTCTATGTTTTCTGTATTGATTTACTCACTCACACCCTTTCCATTTCCCTCCAATTTAGGCCTTGCATGGAAGAATTTCTACTTTGTACTTGAACCCATCCATGGGAGCATTGCACAGACCAGTGTGTTTCTTTGTCCCAAGCCTGGGTAAATGGGGAGGGTATCTGGTGTAAAATTTTACTAGATCAATATGCGGACAACAATTTAAATTTCCAACAGAGTGCTGGGGGAAATTGGGCTACTGTTGGCCAAAGGAGAAGAAGAGGTGGAAAATGTGTCAGGAGGCAGGAGGAGAGGAGGAAGGGCAGGAGAGTGGAAGTGAAGGTAGAAACTTCAAATGTTGGCAGTATGTAAAGGGAAAGAGTTAGCCGATATGATGGAGACAAAGGTTGGTATATTGTGCATGCAACAGACCAGATAGAAGGAGAGTAAAGCCGGGTGTATCAGAGGAGGGTTCAAATTATTCTACTATGGTGTGGATGGGAGGAGAAGAGTGTTTTGAAAGTGAAAAGAGTGTTGGACAAAGTGATGATTATGAAGCTGGAATGTTAATGCATATGTCCCAGAAGTTGGGTGTGTAATGTATGAGAAAGATGAATGAAGTGGCACAGAGTGTACCCAAGGGAGAGAGAGATGATTGAAGCAGATATCAATGGACATGTTCATCAAGGGAACAGAGGGGATGAGGAGGTGATGGGTAGGTATTGTGTAATGGGGAGAAATAAGGAATGTCAGATGGTAGAGGATTTTGCGAAAAGGATGAACATGGCTGTGGTAAATACATATTTTTAAGAAGAGGGAGGAACATAGGGTGGTGCACAAGAGTGGAAGAAGATGCACACAGGTGGATTATATCCTATGCAGGAGAGTCAGTCTAAAGGTGATTGGAGACTGCAAACTGGTGGCAGGGGAAAGTGTAGTTTAGCAGCATAGGATGGTGGTCTGTAGAATAATGTTGGAGATCAAGAAAAGAAGGAGAGGAAAACAGTCGAGGTGGAGGACATAGGTGTGAGTCTATCAAAGAGAATCAGGATAAAGTTACCCCTAAGCCATCTATGATAAAACACATAGTTACCACAGACATCATGGAACACTTCAAAACTTGGATTTAGATTAGCAGGGTAAACTGTTCCTCCCAGTCCATACTTTCTAGGTATCTCTGTACATATGTGTGCACAGATTTCTTTCAGTAAGACAGTACAGTTGGTAGATAGTGGTACTCTTTCAAGCACTTTGCTCACTGTCTCCAGAAAACTGGAATCTTTTGAATAGCTGTTAGATGTATACACACACGTGTCAAAGGTTCATCCTTTTCAACTCATAAGTACATTTTCACCTGTTCAACTCAAACTGTAAGGCACACAAACAAACCTCAATCAGTTTAGCACATGCAGGCACAAAGATATGATTAATAAAACACAAAGCATAAAATGTATGAGTAATGAACATATTGAATTAAAAGTTATTGTCATGAACGTGAGATACCAGATCTTCCTAATGATCAGAAATAGGTAAGAACATAACTATATCTCTCAGCTGCTTTTACTGGAGAACTGTGATAACATGTTGGACAAGATCAGATAGATAGATAGATAGATAGATAGATAGATAGATAGATAGATAGATAGATAGATAGACAGATAGATAGACAGACAGACAGACAGACAGACAGACAGACAGACACTTTATTAATCCCCAAGGGGAAATTCACATACTCCAGCAGCAGCATACTGATAAAAACAATATTGATTAAAGAGTGATAAAAATGCAGTGCAAGTTAAAAAATGCAAGATGGAGAGTGCGAGGCAGGTATAACAGTCAATAACACTGTATAATGTTAACGTTTACCCCCCCCCCGGAATTGAAGAGTCGCATAGTGTGGGGGAGGAACGATCTCCTCAGTCTGTCAGTGGAGCAGGACAGTGACAGCAGTCTGTTGCTGAAGCTGCTCCTCTGTCTGGAGATGATACTGTTCAGTAGATGCAGTGATTCTCCATGATTGACAGGAGCCTGCTCAGCACCTGTCGCTCTGCCACAGATATCAAACTGTCCAGCTCTGTGCCTACAATAGAGCCTGCCTTCCTCACCAGTTTGTCCAGGCGTGAGGCGTCCTTCTTCTTTATGCTGCCTCCCCAGCACACCACCCCATAGAAGAGGGCGCTTGCAACAACCGTCTGATAGAACATCTGCAGCATCTTATTGCAGATGTTGAAGGACGCCAGCCTTCTAAGGAATTATAGTCAGCTCTGTCCTCTCTTGCACAGGAGCTAACACTTGTCAATGATGCAGCACTAAAGAGGAAATAGTCCAGCAGTGTCTTACAGGTACAGAGAATAGTCAGCCAAAGTACCCAAACAATGCATACATTTACTACTTGCAAAACCTCACAGACACACATATGATAATCCTGGTTACAGAATATTTAATGTGAGCAGTATGTATGTGAGCATACACTTACTGGCAAACACAACCCCAATGTGAAGTTCATGTGTGTCTCTTTGATTTGCTCTTTGTCTGATGCTCTCCTTATATCAGTTTGTGAAGATCAAGCATACCAGGGTTTCAGAGCTTGAAATTACAAATTTAAAAGGCTCTGTAGATCACTCAAGTCCAGTTTTTAATCTAAAACTTATGATCCTAGAAGGGGGTTTGGATGAGTTTGTTTTATATATTTAGTTTTCAAGAATTTAAGTTAAACGCATTGATAATGCATATTCCTTACAATATTCAGAAGAAGTAGTAATTGTAGTAGTAATAAAGAAGTAGTAACGGTGTTGTATTTTGAATATAATAGTCACAACATATTCAGCCTGGAACATATATCTGACATTGTCACACAGACCTAAAATGTGTGCTAATATTATTTGATAATATTAATCAGACACAAATCTCTTAATTAAGTTGTATTCTATTCAGGACCAAGTCCTGCCTTGAGTTTAAAAAGTGGTTGGATACATGTTTATAGCATCACAAAATACTGGTATTTGTATCATTGGAAAATTAAAATGTAATGTTTATTATTTGTATTAGGTAGGATATTATTAAAAGCTGATAGTCATTACCTGGAGAAATGTCTCATTTTTTTCTGTTTTAATGAATGTGTATTCCTAAGCCCTGAAATGGATTAAGCAGATGGGAAAGTAATTGAAGGGTGCATAATCTTATAAATCTTATAAAACTCTTAATTTCTCCTTATACCACATTTAACTTCTCATAATGAATAGCTGAAAACTAAATCAATTTATTGACTCTATCAGCAAGTCTTGCAAACAAAATCAGATTGTGTTTGTTAAGTTCACACTTTCTATCAAGAACAAATTTAACAAAAATATTTTCATAATTTAATGCAAGAAAAGTAGATAGGAATGTGTTTATACTTTCAGCATAGCATTTCCTGAGAAAACATTCAGCTATTTCTCTGACCATATGTTTTAATTAAATTTGCTTAAATTGTATTATAAGCAGGTTCTTAAATTCATTAATAAATTGAGGTATTTTATTTGAATTTTTTATTTAACTCTCTGCCCATCGAACCATGCAAAAACTTGTGATTTTTTAAGTTTTTTTGAGAATTAGCTGGAAAATAACAAAAGAAAGTGTTGAAGCCGCAAATGACCAGTGTGGAAACATAATGGAAATACATTTGCTTTACATTCTTTGTAAACCTGTGTCTTCAATAGGGAATTTTTGTAGGTGCATTCGTGTATAATCCAAAAAGCACTTACTGCAATAGACATGTTTGTCTGTCCAGCTGTGTGTCCACAGAAACAACTCACCTATCAGTGGACCATTTTTTCTTGAAATCTGGCACACTTATGTTTTAAGGAAATTTGTTCTGACAGGGGCGGCACAGTGGCACAGTGGGTAGCGCTGCTGCCTCGCAGTTGGGAGATCTGAGGACCTGGGTTCGCTTCCCGGGTCCTCCCTGCGTGGAGTTTGCATGTTCTCCCCGTGTCTGCATGGGTTTCCTCCAGGCGCTCCGGTTTCCTCCCACAGACATGCTGGTTAGGTGGATTGGCGATTCTAAATTGGCCCTAGTGTGTGCTTGGTGTGTGGGAGTGTTTGTGTGTGTCCTGCGGTGGGTTGGCACCCTGCCCAGGATTGTTTCCTGCCTTGTGCCCTGTGTTGACTGGGATTGGCTCCAGCAGACCCCCGTGACCCTGTGTTCGGATTCAGCGGGTTAGAAAATGGATGGATGGATGGAAAATAACAAAAGAAAGTGTTGAAGCCGCTAATGACCAGTGTGGAAACATAATGGAAATACATTTGCTTTACATTCTTTGTAAACCTGTGTCTTCAATAGGGAATTTTTGTAGGTGCATTCGTGTATAATCCAAAAGCACTTACTGCAATAGACATGTTTGTCTGTCCAGCTGTGTGTCCACAGAAACAACTCACCTATCAGAGGACAATTTTTTCTTGAAACCTGGCACACTTATGTTTTAAGGAAATTTGTTCTGACAGGGGCGGCACAGTGGCGCAGTGGGTAGTGCTGCTGCCTCGCAGTTGGGAGATCTGGGGACCTAGGTTCGCTTCCCGGGTCCTCCCTGCGTGGAGTTTGCATGTTCTCCCCGTGTCTGCGTGGGTTTTCTCCGGGCGCTCCGGTTTCCTCCCACAGACATGCTGGTTAGGTGGATTGGCGATTCTAAATTGGCCCTAGTGTGTGCTTGGTGTGTAGGAGTGTTTGTGTGTGTCCTGCGGTGGGTTGGTACCCTGCCCGGGATTGGTTCCTGTCTTGTGCCCTGTGTTGGCTGGGATTGGCTCCAGCAGACCCCCGTGACCCTGTGTTTGGATTCAGCGGGTTGGAAAATGGATGGATGGATGTTCTGACAGTTCAGTTTTTGCTGGGATATTTTGAATTTACTGCAATGTATGCACTTTTAACAAGGAGTTCTGAGGGCCGTAGTAATCCAGATGTCACAGCTGACCACTGGCAGTTACCACAGTGCCAGTCTGTCAACTGAGATGGCTCATGGTGTAAGTCTGAGGCAATACACATGGGATGGGACAGAATCTGATTCAATTTGCTAATAATTCTTTATTTATTCAATACTGTAGTAATGATATTGCTTAATTGATCATCACCATACAAGGTAAATACCATTCCTTACTGTATCAGAATGCAGGAGCAGGTTTCATTATATGGTCACAGTCTAGTTTCTGCTTCCTCCCCACCCCATGTCTGTCTCTGCAGTTGTATTGCATCTTGCACAAACCTAAGTAATAGCTGCACCCTTCTCTTAATCCTTGAAACTGAAACAGGTAAGTGACATGATCTTCATATTCGGTAAAATACAGGGCTATTCAAAATGAAAGAGCAGATTTCAAAAATTTAAAAATTTATTTCAAACGAACTGCATAAGACATAAACACATTCCGCACATCACTGGACAGAGAAAAGTTCAAAGATTAAAAATTCAACTTCAAGAAGATTCGAATGACTTCATTTTCATGCAAAATGGTGCCCCGTCTCATTTCCACTTGGAGGTCCAGCGTTACCTGAACGACACCATTCCAGGACGATGGATTGCAAGAGGTGGACAACAAGATCTTGTTCATTGTCTATGGCCTCCCAGGTCTCCAGACCTTACCCCCTGTGATTTTCATCTATGGGGGTACATTAAAGAAAAAAGTGTTTGTTCCACCTATGCCCGCTAATCTTGAAGATTTGCAACATGAAATTGAGGAAGTTGTGAATTCAGTAACTAGTTGACTCACGGGTGGCAAGAAATGGTCTACTATTTTGATGTTTGTTGCACTATACATTGTGCTCATGTTGAGTGCATGCAACCTCAAGGACCATAGGACCAAACCAAGGTTATTATAGTTAACGAAAACTAAAATCAAAACTGGAACTATTATTAAAAAAACATTTCCATAAACTGAAATAAAATAATTAACAAAACCGAAATGAAAAACTAAAACTAAATGAAAAAGACTAACTGAAATAAAATAATAATTTACTAAAATATTTTTAGTTTTCATTTTTGAATGAATATTCTTGCTGTTAGACTTTAACCCTTGTAAGTTTTAACTCTAAAACAGAAATTCATCCACCACGAGACGCCCGCATATATTCATCCAGTGAACAGCAGCTGGTGACGGAGGGCAGATATTCACACAGTATTTGCGGTGACAGAGCAAGCTGAGTGCGGGTGCGTAAAGCGTGAGAAATAGAAAGCAATTTGCGTGCCGCCTTTCTTTGCTCTTGTTGTATATCAAGATGTAATTCAAACGGCTGAAATCAGAATTGGCTGGTCAACAAAACGTTTACTATATGGACAGAAAAATCACGAGTGAGTATCGTTTCAGTTTATTACTCAGGTGTCTGCTTTTTGTTGACAGCAATTCACCTGCCACTTTGCACAGGAGAAATCGTTTTTTACTTTCTCATATACGAAGTATAGAGAAAGTATAGTAATCATGAAAAAATTCAACCTCGATATCTTGATGAACCTTGATGTTATAGACTAACCAGTGTCCAACAATACTGTTTTTTGGAATTGTGTGTGTCTGTTTGTGTGTAAACAAGATAACTCAAAAACGCAACCAAATAAATGGATGAAATTCAGCATGTGGTTGTAACACCACAATTATAGATCTGTATTAACTTTTAGGCCAAATCCATCAAACCGGAAGTGGTACTTTACCTGAACAAATACTCAATTTTTTTTATTCATACAGCTGCAGAGTCCGATTTATTTAACTTTACTTTTATAATAATTGTTCAATATATTATTAATTTGATTTGTTGTTGATGGTTCCTTAATGTACATAGTATAAATATATAATCATTGTCTTGTGGTTTACTCGTCAAATATCCATCCCCATATCTGAGTATACAAGAAAGTCGAGGGGAGCGCACTTCCGGTTTTTGAAAATAAAACTGCACTGATTGAGAGACTGACTAGGTCATCATACAAGATCAGCATATTGTTGCTGACCAATCACTTTTGCTTTAAAAACATTGTTTAACAACAAAGCAATACAAATAAAGGTAGAGAGTCTGACAAGTGATGAAAAACTAAACATACTAATGGGTTTTTATATTTATTCCATATTTATTAATTTATCTTTTTTAGTTCATATTCACAACTCAAAATACCTGATATTGTGAAAGTAATCCATTAGCAGAATTATATTTTAGAATATTTGTCTCCCTTTTTTCAATGTTTTTTTCTGTCTCTCAAAATAGATAGTTGAAATATCATATTCTTTTTGTTCATAACATCAGCCTTATCATACATATTGCATACCAGGGATTTTTCCTGCCTTGCATTCAAACCTGCTGAGGTAGGCTCCAGATTTCCTGCAGTCCTAATCTGGATAAACAGGTTTAAATGTATGTGTTGTTCGTAATCTCAGACGCTGTCTCTGTTGTTTTATGCCTGTCCGTACCCCTTTTACCTGCTCTTGCTCTGCTCATTATGGGTTTACTGTCCTTTATGGTGGTCTATTCAAGACTCACTGTCCCTAACCTTCACACTGAATGCTTGTTTTTCTTTGTTTCCGTCAATGAGTCTGCACACTCATTCAAGTCTAAGAGCCCTGTTCTTCCTAAGCCCCTGTGAATTTCATGAGAAAATAGTTTAATAACTATAAAATTGTGTAAAATTGTTCATATTCAGTGTCTAGTTTTGATTATTGTAGAAGAAGAATGTTCTCCTCAGCACCATGTATTTTGTGTGTTTAGTAAATTAGAATCTTTATAATAACTATTTTGTAACTTGCCAGTGAGAGACGCTTTGGCTTATGAACTAACAAAAATATGTTATTCCAGGGTTCAGGAGAAATAGTGTCCAGATGAATAAAATGTAAGCTGTTTCTTGTTTTTCCCTTTCTCAGAGTGAATGTTTCAGGGACAAGGTCACAAGGCTGCAGAACTGTACATGTAGTTTATGCAAAGGCGTCTCTCCTGTGCTTAGCTTCCAAAACACAGATAATGCTTAGCTCAACAGACATATTGTTTAACTTTACTGTTTTGATAAGGATGTTCTTTCTGTCTTATTAATCATGAGATGCTGAAGTATAAAAAACCCCTCCTGGCTTTTGATCAGGGTTCAATTGAGCTTTGCGGCAATAAGTTATGCTCTTTTGAATCTCTACTTACTGCGACTCCGAATGAATAAATAAAGAGAATTGAGAAAATATTATCTGTCTGCTTTCCAGTGTGCCTTTTTCGTCCACAGTTTTTGGCGCCCGAACGTGGGGCAGGAGACGGGCAGACGACTCCCTGGGCGGGTTCGTCCAAGTGGACCGATTTCCGCGGATCGAGGACCAGCTCCGGTAAACATTAGGACTGGCCAACCTCGGGCGTTTTCCTGCGTGGGGAGTCACTGACCTCCTCCTGACCGAAACGAAAAGCAACTGGATGGGATTTTTCCAGGCAGGCAGAAGGAGTCGCGGTGAGTAGATTCGGGGGATTCCCGTTGGTTTGACTGGTGTGCTGGAAGAAATAGAAGTATACGGGGAAAAGAAAAAAGAAAATAATAATAAAAGAGAATAAAAAATAAAAGCATGCTGAAAGAATAGAGAATCATACCGTATCGACCTAGAAGGGTTTTAAGGATTCATAGAGAGTGACGGCACAGTGTGAATGCTAGTAAGTCATCCCTTAAGAATTCGAGTAGAAAGGACCGAGTGGCACGTTCCTATATTAAGAGGAATAGGGGTGAAAGGGGCAGTTAGAGTACGTGTGAAATTTGGAAGAGGGGAGGTTGATTTCCACTTGTCGACTGGTTGATTCGGGGGACGACAAGTGGGACGAGAAATAATCGGGGATTGAGTTGCTCTCTGTTGAAGGCCTGCCGCTTACTATGGGAAATTATAATGGCACGCCAGTCAAACAGGTCCCCCAGGGTCCTCAAAACTTAATGTTAGAAGGATTATTTTCAGAGAATCACCAGGCTCCTAGTACACCGTCGGGATTGAAAGGCGGGTCCCCTAAACAGTTAATAGAGAAGCAGACTGGGTTGGATTTTAAAAGGCATGTAAGAAGTGGAATAAGCAGAGGCGTAACAACCTGCTGGCTGCTGAAGTCAAAACACAAAAAAGACAAGGAAGAATTATTGCTAGCGTTGCAGAAAGTGAAGATAGAGACAGCGCCCAAGCCTGAAAGTAAAAGAAAGCAGACCGAAAAGAAAGACCCCCTATACCCCATAATCTGTCCACCCCCTCCTTACCAAAACTCCCCCGCTTCCACCTCCTGCGCCCTCTTCTCCAACAACACCCCTGTTAACAGACGAACCGTCTGGAGCAGGTTTTTATGATGAACAATATCATTATGACCCATCCTCACATATTGACCCTAAAGAAGATAATTCAGATCATTCACAAGATGCTACTGGATTGTAATGGCAGAAATTAAAAGAGTCATCTGTCTCCCAGCGCACGAGCAGTCCGTGGACTGCAATTTGTGGAGCCGTTACAGCAGCTGGATAACATGTATGAAACAAATGTTGCAGAGTGGACACAGGTGCTCCGTCGACAGCTGAGCACCGCATGGGCAACTGTAAATCACGGTGATCATAACGGTGTCCCTTGGCGTTGGAATGAAGGTACTTTCCTCACCCAGTGAGAGCCTTTGAAAGGAGCCCTGGCAGAAAAATATAAAAAAGGCACAAACTGGTCACTAATTTCAGCCGGCTCACCGATTGCAAGATCTGATGGCTAATCACTCTGGGCTAGACAATACAAACGATAGAACTCGTGCTGCAGTGCCTCCTTTCATCTCGAGACTGAGGAGTGCCATTCAAAGCAAAGTCTGCACGTCCTGCAAAAAGGCTGGAAGACCGCAACGTTCGAGGAAGACAAGCGTCATGCAGAGCATGCTGACAGACAGACTAAATTAAAAGAGTCAGAGACACAGACTAAACTTTTGGCTGCACAAATAAATTACTATACTGGAAGAACTGACCTGGCTAGGGGAGAGGACGCGGAAAATTCTTTGGAGGTCGAGGGCGAGGGCACGGAAGAGGACGCGGGTTCCATTTATCAAACCCTAAAAATCCTTTTGCTCAGATGCCTAACCCTTCGGAGCAGACGCCAGCGTCATATGCCTGTTACGGCTGCGGTGAACTTGGACATTTCAGACGCAACTGCCCACACAAGCGCCTCCGTCACCCCCTCTCCCTGAGCCTAATGACATTCCTTGGTCCTAAGAATTATCAGGGACCCCAGCCATTTTTCCAGTTTCCTTTGCTTACTCGTCATGCTGAAACTGATCTTTTATTGACTTTAATGGCAAAGAAACTGCCTTTGAAATGGACACAGGAGCCATGCGCTGAAGGAGGTTCCTGTGCAATTACAGCTCAGCATCAACAGTTTCATTATTGACTCGTTGCTTTCTGTTAAATCATTTGTGCCCTGTGAAACTGCTGGGATGGGATCTTATGACTTAAATTGTCAGTCTCAATTTTCTTTAACTGAACAAGGATTTTTGCTGCTCCATTCCTAAGCTCCTGTGCCACACTTCACACCCCAAGCCCTCTTTTACAGCCTGGACCCTGAACATCTCCCTGCACACCTTCCTCTTGAAAGCCCTTCATTCTTTCCCCTCATGCCTATTTTCCTCACTTACAAGTCCCGGACACCCTGCCTTATACTGCCCAGTATTTTCCCTACTGAAGTGGACACACCTTGGTTAGAATTTTTTCTTTCCTCCAGCACATGCCCTGAAACTTTGCACATTCCATGTATTTTTGTTGTTTACTAAAGCAGTTGCTTCAGTGCACCTCACATATTCACAAAGCGTTTTCTGTTTAGGAGATTCGGTTCCCCATGTTTCCTTAGCACTGTGGTCCCAAGGGAAAAATTGATTATGGAAGGATAGCACACTGAGCCACTGGTGATTTTCTCAAAATCTTCCTTCCGCCCGTACCGTGTCCAGGATCCTCTGTCTCCGGAGGCAGAGGCTGGCATCGCCGCCGTACATTCTGATCTCGTGAGGCGAGGAGCGATTATTCCAATTACATACTTTCCAGTCAACTCCCCCATTTTTTCCTGTAAAAAAGGCTGACGGGTCCTATGACAAGTTAACTCTGCATTTTTTTTCCTAGAACACCTATTGTTCCTAATCCTTCCACTATTCTTTCCACGATGCCCCCGTCCGACCGGTACTTCTCTGTTCTTGACCTTGCTAACGTTTTCTTTTCCATTTCCCGTGCACCCCGATTCTCAATTCTGGGTTGCTTTTACCTTTCAAAACCGCCGATGGACCTGGACCGTCATGCCTCAGGGATATACTGAAGCCCCTTGTGTTTATGGTTTTGGCCAGAAAAAGATAATAAATTGATACAGTATATAGATAAGAAAAAAGAAAAGGAAAATAAATAAACAACAAGTGCACATGATACTCAGAAAATTGCTATTCTTTTTAGGTGAAAATGGCCATAAAAAAGTGTCGAGAGAAAAAAAAAAAAAAGAGAAAAAAGAAAA
Source organism: Erpetoichthys calabaricus (assembly GCF_900747795.2). Taxonomy (NCBI): domain Eukaryota; kingdom Metazoa; phylum Chordata; class Cladistia; order Polypteriformes; family Polypteridae; genus Erpetoichthys; species Erpetoichthys calabaricus. Next base: position 97,084,081 of record NC_041397.2, read on the forward strand.
AACTGCAGTTACTTCAAGCTATCGTTAAATATTTAGGTCATGACATTTCTTGCGATACAAGAGCTCTCTCTAGCGGCCGTTTAACTATCATTCAAAACCTTCCAAGACCGGTCACAAAACAACAGGTTAAGTCAGCATATTTCTCTGTGGCTGCATAGCTTTTGGTGGGAATGTTTTCTTGTTGTGGAGTTGTGCTGTGTGTTTCCCGAGATGGATTATCTTTGTTTACAGTTGGCACTTGGGTCGCCACGGAAATTAGTGTTTCCTTGTTGTCGCTGACCCGGTTCCGCCTCAGACTTTTCCATGATCTGGAGGCTAGCATGTATGGCACCACGGTGAGATGAATTCCTAATTTAAAAGTAGTACCAGCTTGCGGCCTGAGAAGTTGTTTGATTGTAAGCTTTTCAGGAGGAGCACAGCCTTTACAAAATCTAGCTAACACTGCGATCTGGCTGCATGCAGTGGTATAGCAGGCTGACAAGGCTCTATGTGATTAAAATAAATAAATAAATAATAATAAAAATGCATTACTCTCACTGACTATATTCTCGTCCATTCACTGTGTTCGTGGACGAAAAAGGGGGGATTAATGAATGCAGTTTTAACGCAACCACATACAGACAAACAAAGTGCTCATGAGCCCCCTAACAGTAAAGGTACCTCACGCCGTTCATTTTATTTTAGTACAGGCTAAAACCTCACATCTCACAACTGCAAGAGCAATACACTATCAAAATGTACTCTATACTTTGTCCAATGTCACTGTTGAAAGATGCTCTACCTTAAATCCAGCCACTCTTCTTCTAACTGAAGAAGACGGAGAGCCACATGACTGTCATGATGAAATAGCTAAAGTTGTAAAGCCTAGACCAGACCTACATGAAACACCGTTAGATATTGGAGAATTAATTTTTGTGGACGGATGTTCTTTGCGATTGGAAAATGGAACACCCTCAACCAGCTATGCAGTAGTGAAAGGTGGCCACCTGCTGGAAGCAAACCGAATTTCATCAAATTTAAGCGCGCAGGCAGCTGAATTGATAGCTATCACCCGAGCATGTCAGTTGTCCGAAGGGAAAATTATAACAATTTATACGGATTCCAGATATGCTTTTGGAGTCTGCCATGATCATGGAGCCTTATGGAAATTAAGAGGATTTAAGACCAGCGCTGGCAAACCGATCCAACACCAAACACTGATTGAGTCCCTCTTAATAGCTATAACTAAACCATCAAAGTTAGCGATTGTTAAATGTCAAGCTCACATAGGAAAACAAGATCCTGTCAGCAAAGGAAACGAATTAGTTGATCACTTTGCTAAACAGGCTGCATAAAATAACACACCAATCTCTTTATTCCAACAGAGAAATAACCAGGACCTTGATAATCAACTTGTTTCTTTACAGAGTGCAGCCACGGACAGAGAAAAAAGGAAAATGGTCCAAAGAAGGGTCCCTCTCTGATGGAGTCTGGACCCATAGGCAAACTAACAAACCTTTCCTCCCAAAGGCTTCTTTCCCAGGTATGGCAAAAATCGCTCATGGTCTAGACCATGCTGGAAGGGACGCCATGATTCAGGATGTTGAAAAACACTGGGAAGCTGCAGGCTTTTCTACATATGCAGAGCAGTTCTGCAGATGCTGTGCATTATGTCAAAAGTCTAATGTAGGAAAGGGCACCCAGGTAAGTCCAGGTAAGTCCCGCCGTTACACCTAATCCAATGGGTCCGTTTGAACACCTCTAAATGGATTTCATTGAACTAACTCCGTCTAAAGGTTACCGTTATTATCTAGTAATTGTTGATGTGTTCTCCCGATGGGTAGAAGCTTTTCCTGCTAAACACGCTGATGCTAAAACTGTAGCCAAAGCTTTAATCAAAGAAATTATTCCTAGGTGGGGCATACCACAGAAATTGCAAATTGATAATGGCACCCTAAAATCTAAATTAGCAAAAATCTGTGAGCAGACAAATTTATCCTGGCCAGACACTTTGCCTCTGGCCTTAATGAGATTGAGGGCAAGAACACACCGGCTATTAGGACTGTCGCCGTTTGAAATTCTGACCGGACACCCATGCCTGTGGGCATGGTTATGCGAAATGTTAACCTACATACTGTGGACAATGATCTTCTCTCTTGTCTTACAGGTCTCCGAGATACTCTGAAAGAAGTCCACGAGCAGGTTAACCAGGCCTGGAGGACTAGTCTTCCATCTAAAGACACGCCGATTCCCTTAGGCACTTGGATCCTCGTCCATGACACTCGGAGGAAACATTGGCATGAGCCGAGGTGGAGAGGACCGTTCCAAGTTCTTCTATCCAACCCACATGCAGTGAAAATGGAAGGATTGCCCGCCTGGATTCACGCCTCACATTGCATGAGATGGCACCCTTGATTGCTGTGCTACTATGCTTTCTTTTCCCTTGTCTACTGCCCTGGTCACCTTGACTTTCCTGTTAGGAATCACCACATCAGTGCAGGTTGATTTCTGCTCTATTATCAACTGTGGGACTGGTCGACAAGCCCAGTGGACCTGGTCTGACAAATACGTGTGTATGACTGTTACGAAGTATTATTGGGGGAAGTAACTGTGACACCTGGCAATGGGTTTTTTGCTAACACTGGAACTGAGGACTGGGGTTCTCAACCTTTTGAGGCCCAAAAATACGGTTTGAAAAATTGATTTTCTATCATAAAAGGACATGCTTCTCATAAATGTGTTGACAACCATTGTAACCCCTTGATCATCATTTTGAAGAACTCCTCTTTACATGACTCAGGAACCTATATATTAGGGGCATATGTATCTGGAACAGACCCTTTAGGGAGATTTCTAATTAAGATTGACAATCCTGTTACTAACACCTCTCATTCTCCTGCACACACACCTGTCACCCCAACTTCTGGTTCAGACTTTTCTTCTGTTAAGATTATGAATATTTCCACCCTCTCATCCACTTTTTCAATTGAAACTGGCTATGGCGATCAGAACCGTTGGTTACAGTGGGTATTATATTCGGCTAAGCAAGTAAATCAATCTGATTGCTACGCCTGTGCTACGGCCAGGCCACATTTGGCTACCGTCCCTTTCCCTCTTTCTAATATTTACCCTGTTGGTCTTCCTTGTCTCCTTGCCCTTTTTACCTCTCCGTCCACACCAAAAGATTCTAACTGCATTACACTTTCTCTCCTCTTTCCCCCCCCACTCCTCATATGACTCCCCCGATGTTCCAGTCTCATGAAGGCAATTATACCTGCTTCTCTAGTAATTATAGTTCCCCCTTCCGAGGTACTGATGTTGGTCATATCCCTTCTTCCTTCTGTTCCCAGACTTTCCAGGTTAACTCCACCTCATTTAATTCTACATTATCACTTTTCCTGTTGACACAGTCCACTCCACGTGCTGATGTTTGGTGGATGTGCAGTACATTAAAATTACTTGATATTCTTCCCCCTGTTTGGACTAGCACATGCGCATCAACCCAACTTGATATGCCTTTCCGCCTCCTCCCTTTGAATTCTCCTCGCATGTCGTCCAGCTCTGGCCGACGTCGTCGACCCCGCTCTGCTGACCCCTCCACATTCTCTCTTCACGGCCCTGGCGTTTACTTTGATTCCATTGGTGTCCCTTGTGGAGTCCCTGATAAATTTCAAGCGCGAGATCAAGTTGCTGCCGGATTTGAGTCTATTTTCCCCAAGTTACAATAAATAAAATGTAGATTGGATTAATTACTTATATTACAACCAACAGCGTTTCCTGAATTTTACTAAAGAGGCTGTTGAAGGGATATATGAACAGCTTGATAGAACATCTCTTATGACTTGGCACAATCGATTAGCATTAGATATGCTCCTTGCTGAAAAGGGGGGTGTATGTGCTACGTTTGGTGATGCGTGCTGCACTTACATCCCTATTAATACGGCTCCCGATGGATCAATCACCTGTGCTTTGCCAGGTTTAACTGCCCTTTCAAATGAATTAGCTACCACTTCTGGCATTTCTAGCCCCTGGGGCTGATGGCTCAGGTCAGTTTTTATTTCACTAGCCGTTGCTTTTATCATTCTGTTGCTTGTGGCCTGCTGTATAGTCCCCCTAATTAGATATATTGTGTCCCAGTATTTCACTGCCTCCTTGGCCAAGGCTTATATGTTACACGAAGAATGCATGCTTCCCATTTCTTCCTCCTTTCCTTCCACTCCTTCCCCTTCTCCTACTCTCTCCCTTGTTACTCCTATGTCACCCATATTTTTGTGGGTTCAAAAAGGGGGGAATGTAGAAGAAGAATGTTCTCCTCAGCACCATGTATTTTGTGTGTTTAGTAAATTAGAATCTTTATAATAACTATTTTGTAACTTGCCAGTGAGAGACGCTTTGGCTTATGAACTAACAAAAATATGTTATTCCAGGGTTCAGGAGAAATAGTGTCCAGATGAATAAAATGTAAGCTGTTTCTTGTTTTTCCCTTTCTCAGAGTGAATGTTTCAGGGACAAGGTCACAAGGCTGCAGAACTGTACATGTAGTTTATGCAAAGGCGTCTCTCCTGTGCTTAGCTTCCAAAAACACAGATAATGCTTAGCTCAACAGACATATTGTTTTAACTTTACTGTTTTGATAAGGATGTTCTTTCTGTCTTATTAATCATGAGATGCTGAAGTATAAAAAACCCCTCCTGGCTTTTGATCAGGGTTCAATTGAGCTTTGCGGCAATAAGTTATGCTCTTTTGAATCTCTACTTACTGTGACTCCAAATTAATAAACAGGAGAATTTAGAAAATATTATCTGTCTGCTTTCCAGTGTGCCTTTTTCGTCCACATTATGCTTGTTTTTATCAGACAAAAACAAAACCAGATAGTAAACCAGGCAGTGTAGTAAGCTTCCACTAACATTAAACTCATATCCAAATCTGTTAAATATTCAGTTCTATCTGATTGTGAGACAAAACTAACTCCATAGGCGTTAATTACTGCCATAATTACTAAAACAAAAACTAAAACTGAAACTAATATATATAAAAATAAAATAGAAATATCTTTGTGAAATAAAAACTAAACTAAAACTAAAAATACACGATGAAGGAAAACTAAAACTAAACTGAATTTCCAAGTAAGGTCAGAAAAAATATAGAAATAAAAACTAATATAAAAAGGCAAAACTATAATAACCTTGGACCAATCTTTGAACTTTCCTCTATCCAGTGATGAAAAATTTCTGAAATCTGTACTTTCATTTTGAAAAGCCCTGTATAAAGTAAAAGTAACTTACCTTAAATATGTATGAAAGATGGTTTGTGACAATTTATGCTACCACTAGCAAAATACCCGCGCTTCGCAGCGGAGAAGTAGTGTGTTAAAGAGGTTATGAAAAAAAAAGGAAACATTTTAAAAATAACGTAACATGATTGTCAATGTAATTGTGTTGTCATTGTTATGAGTGTTGCTGTGTTTTATATATATAAAATACACACACACACATATAAACATATATATACATATACATATACACATATATATATATACATATCTACATATATATATATATATATATATATATATATATATATATACATGTACACATCCACATATCAACATATATATATACACATATATACACACACACACGCTTTATGGGTGATGATTGTTTTACTCTTTTTATCTTTATTTTATTTTATTGTAGAATCAACTCGTATCTGCGCACAGCAGGGGCAGCCGTGGGCGGATGCGTATGGTGTATTCAGTCCATGTTATCGTGCATTGCGCTGTCAGTGGTATTTTGAGAAAAGAATTTGAACAACATATAAGAAGCGTATAAATTATTAAACAGTAAAACATTAACATTTAAGAAGTAAAGTTACATTAAGTACTAATGCAGTGCCTTCGGGTATACCTCATTTTTTGTTTGCCCATTACATGCTTAAATGTATACATTTTTTGGTGCACCTACCCGAGAACACGCGACATATAACTGAGCGTGGGAGAAGCATGGATTTTAAACACGCGTTGAGTTCATCTGCTGGTCTCCGTCGTGGAATAACTGGTAATGTTTGACTAAAATCTACAGCGAGTAAAACGACATTACCTCCTATTTGTTTTTTTTACGATCTCTGAGATCTTGCTTTTTTCGGTTCAAGGCTTATAAGCTCTTTTATGTTGTATGGTGTACTTATCCAAACCATCATCTTTGAATGTTGCAAGACTTTCGCCTTGTATGTAGATCGGGGTAATTACATTCATTGCATTCCTAGTCTGAATCACAATCTGATTGTATGGGTGGTTACCTGGCACTGTAGGGTTGCCACCCGTCCTTTAAAATACGGAATCGTGCCGCGTTTGAGAATAAAAATTGCACGTCCCGTTTTGAATCAATACTGTACAGGATTTATCCCATATTTTTTTTATCATTTTTTTTTTACAGCAGCGTCTCATGCAAATCATCCCACACGCATTTTATGAAGATGCCTCCTTTCCTACTTTTGATTGGGTAATACTTGATGTCATCGTTAGTTTGATTGGTGTTTTTAACTGTCCAGTGAGGAGGGCGTGTCTTTTAAGTACAGTCTGCAAAGTGTTGGCACTGAGATGTGGCGTCAGCGCCATAGTTGAAGCCCCTAACGTTGCGGTCAGCAAGTCGGCTAACATCCGCCATGTGCCGTCTTTCAGTTGCGAGAAGCAGATCATAGAATGGTTGAAACTGTTGCCCCTAACGTTGCGCCACGGCGTGTGGTTCGTTTTCCCTCGTGTCTTCTCATTAAACTTTTATCTCGCGAATATGTTATTGCAATCCGCAGCGGGAGCGTTTCTATACACTTAATTTAAACTTACGTTTTACACCGTGCTTTGTTTCCCTTTTGAACATGCTTGTATGCTTAACTCGCTCCGTTCTCAATTGTTTAATTAATTTTTTGCTCTTCGCTGTTTGCGGCTCTTCCTCCATTTCCCCCTACTTCGTTCTTTTATCTCGCGAATATGTTATTGCAATCCTTAACGGGAGCGTTTCAATAAACTGATTGAAAATAGTTTTGCATTTACCTTTTTAGTAAAAGGCGAGCTTTTAAGCCTGAGAAATCACCCCGTAAATGCACACATTTAATTGGACATGTGTTAATATGTATGGTTACACAGTATTAAAAGACAGTGAACAACGTCAGTTACCTTTGTTCCCGCGTTTGAGAAAAGGTGAGCTTTTAAGCCTGAGAAATCACCCCGTAAATGCACACGTTTAATTGCACATGTGTTAATATGTATGCTTACACAGTATTAAAAGACAATCAAAAATTAACGTCATTTACCTTCGTTCCCGCGTGTGACTCGTGCTGTAAATGTCTTCCTTGTTTTTAGTTCACGTGATTACGTAGGAGGCGTGATGACGCGATACGTGACTCCGCCTCTCCATTACAGTGTATGGACAAAAAATATGTTCCAGTTATGACCATTACGCTTTGAATTTCGAAATGAAACCTGCCTAACTTTTGTAAGTAAGCTGTAAGGAATGAGCCTGCCAAATTTCAGCCTTCCACCTACACGGGAAGTTGGAGAATTAGTGATGAGTGAGTCAGTCAGTGAGTGAGTGAGTCAGTCAGTCAGTCAGTCAGTGAGGGCTTTGCCTTTTATTATTATAGATAACTAAATGTGTAGTTAATATTTTCATTACACTACAAACTTCCTTGTGGTTGCATTATCTAAAGATTATAATGGTTAATATTTATCTAATGAAATTTATTGGCAAAGCAAAGCAAAAATTTTAAAGATAAGTTTGTTCTGTGCATGTTGAATTTATTTTTTCACCAAAATATATTATGTAAAATTGTGTTCTAAAGTTAACCATTTTCTATAAATATTAAAAAATATCTTTCCCTAACTTGCACTTTACAATAGAGACTAATAGGGCATCACTGGAAAATGAAAGCTTAAAAACTTAACAAACATGTCCAAGACAGTTGTTGAGTATTAAATTGTATCTTGCGATTACACACACATGTTCTAAAATAATGTATACATGTCAGTTTTGAACAAAAAACACCAATATTATGAGTTTCTGCCATTTTAACTGAAAACCTGTGTGCACAGTAATCTTTCACTTCCCAGTGTGTGTGATTTCCATTTCAATGACCAAATCACATAAAAATTTCATGTCAAATGGTTGGTTTTGTTTTGATTTACTTTCATATTCTTGTGAAGACTCACACAAGCGATTAGAGAATGTATCCCTACCACAAAAAAATAGTAGTTTGAATATGTAATAAAATGATTATTTCTTGATCCCTTTTGTTGTCAGAAACATGCCTCAGAAACACAGAAGGTATATTTTCTTATATTGAAACTTTTGCCACATCACCTGTAAGTTTTTAGGCTTTTATTTTCCAGTAGTGCCACATGCCTCATTAGCCTCTATTTTAAAGCATCAGTGAGGGCAAGATAGTTTTTATATATGTATAGATATATGTATAGAAAACGCTTAACTTCAAAACACAATTTCGTGTCAAATGAATATACAGTATATACAGTATACAGTATCGTGTTTGTGAAAAATTAACTTCAACTTGGAAAATACCAAACTTATCTTTTAACTAAGCACTTTATCACAGATTTTAAATCTGTATCTGGTACTTCTTTGTAGAGAAAAACCAAGCAAAATGACACCTTTTATTGGCGAACTAAAAAGATTACAAAATGCAAGCTTTCGAGGTAACTCAGGCCCCTTCTTCAGGCAAGATTATAAGACGTAAGTAGCACATGAATCGTTCATCACTTGAGTTGGAATCTGCTGTCTATGAAAGCAATTGTAGCCACATGATATTGTAAAATGGTATTACAAAAACACATCGTAGCATCCTTTGTAAATAAGAACAGGAGAACTCATAGCTGTCTGGGCCTTTTCGAGTTTATTACTCTGTTCAGTTCTGTACAAACAGAGCACTATAATTAGCTCCTATTTGGGGTAATGCAGCACACCTCCAAAACCTTAGCCACTTATCAAACCCTGCAGCTTTCCTGTCTCAGTTAAAAAGCATATCTGTCCACTTCACTTGTCACCACCATCTGACACCTCTAGTCTGCTCACAGCTAATTCGCTTCGCCCTGCACTTTTCCCCTATACCTTGTCACTGACTCTTGGAAATGTGTCCACCCTTTACGATTAGAAACCTCTCCTCCCAGCCCTCCCATTCCCTTAGACAATGGTCAGAAAATGATTGCCTGCATGTCACAATATTTTATGTTCATTAGTAATACTTGCAATTACATTCTATTATCACTGTTACCTTTAAATATAACACAGTAGTATATAAATATGTTAAAAAAAAATTGTGATAACAAACTGTTTGATGAAGTAACTAAAAATGTTTAAAAATGCTCCAACCTTCAAACAAGCTGACCAAGTCTCCAAATACACATACCATGTATACATTTTCTTACATTTGTTAAATATTTTAAATTTACGTATATACTTGATTGATTGTAATTGAAATTGTGTATACCTTCACACAGAAACAAACAAAGGCACTTAAAAGTACAGTAATCCCTCCTCCATCGCGGGGGTTGCGTTCCAGAGCCACCCGTGAAATAAGAAAATCCGCGAAGTAGAAACCATATGTTTATATGGTTATTTTTATATTGTCATGCTTGGGTCACAGATTTGCGCAGAAACACAGGAGGTTGTAGAGAGACAGGAACGTTATTTAAACACTGCAAACAAACATTTGTCTCTTTTTCAAAAGTTTAAACTGTGCTCCATGACAAGACAGAGATGACAGTTCCGTCTCACAATTAAAAGAATGCAAACATATCTTCCTCTTCAAAGGAGTGTGCGTCAGGAGCAGATGTCAGAGAGATAGAGAAAAGCAAACAAATCAATAGGGCTGTTTGGCTTTCAAGTATGCGAAGCACCGCGGCACAAAGCTGTTGAAGGCGGCAGCTCACACCCCCTCCGTCAGGAGCAGAGAGAGAAAGAGAGAGAGAGATAGAGAGACAAAGAAAAACAAACAAGCAAGAATCAATACGTGCCCTTCGAGCTTTTAAGTATGCGAAGCACCGTGCAGCATGTCGCTTCAGGAAGCAGCTGCACAGAAGGTAGCAACGTGAAGATAATCTTTCAGCATTTTTAGACGAGCGTCCGTATCGTCTAGGTGTGCAAACAGCCCCCCTGCTCAATCCCCCTACGTCAGGATCAGAGAAAGTCAGCGCAAGAGAGAGAAAAAAGTAAGTTGGGTAGCTTCTCAGCCATCTGCCAATAGCGTCCCTTGTATGAAATCAACTGGGCAAACCAACTGAGGAAGCATGTACCAGAAATTAAAAGACCCATTGTCCGCAGAAATCCGCGAACCAGCAAAAAATCCACGATATATATTTAAATATGCTTACATATAAAATCCGCGATGGAGTGAAGCCGCGAAAGGCAAAGCGCGATATAGCGAGGGATTACTGTAAACTATATTCTTTTATATTATTATTCCTAAAATATATTTAATTGTTAAAATAGAAAGATGAATACTTTTGAAAGTATCAAACTTGAATATAAAGTGATGTTGCTGAAATGCATTTAAATGAAACAAAGAATCATGAAATACAGTCATTAAATCAACAAATGGGTGACATGATTATGAAGTGGGTAGTGATCCTGTGTACGGATCTGAACTTGACTGTGGTGGTTTTCATTTGCACTTTTGGATGGATTGATCTGTCTGAGTTGATTTCATGCAAGTGAATTCATAGCCCTGCAGTGGGCTGGCACCCTGCCTGGGATTTGTTCCTGCCTTGTGCCCTGTGTTGGCTGGGATTGGCTCCAGCAGACCCCCGTGACCCTGTATTAGGATATAGCAGGTTGGATAATTGTTTTCCTTTATTGTTTACTTGTTCTTTGGTTGCTTTAGATATCTCACAGCAGTGAATCAAGGTGCAATTTAAAAAAGGTAGTCAACAGCTGAATTCTGTTTAGTTTGAGAATGTCAATTCTTTCAGAAGACAAATTGGGTTTCCAAATACTTTGCCTGACATTTGACTATGATTTTCCTTTGTATAAAGCAAAATCTTTAGTCAACAAAAGTTCTATTCTAAATGGCAGATATTTAGTTTTTTTTTTTTTTTTTTAAAGTCACTTGGCTGACTGTGAGAGATTTAAGTATTCTCTTTCTCAGTATTCTGTACCCCTCACTATAGTTTCTTTAGCAATTCCAGGATGAATGGTCAGAATGTTGGTTTGGCTGTGATCTTTAGTAGTCATTTTAATTCTCATTTATTGACTTCTGATGTTAACACAAGCTTTGAAATGCACCTTCTCAAGGTAGAACTCACTAAGCCAGTGCTTTCCACTCTTGTGTACATACCAAATTCATATACAAATTTTATTCAAATGTCTTCAAGTTGTCTGTTGTTTACTATGACAGCATCTGATCATGTTTTAATCCTTAGAGATATTAATGTTCATGTGTGCTGTCCTTCTAAGTGCTTGGTCCAGAGCTGGCCCTAGACAATTTTGGGCCTGAAGCAAACAGTTACGGGGCCCGACCCCTGCAGCTAGGGGGTCTGGGGCAGAGCTCCGGCCACCAAGCGATTTCCTACATTCTGAGCTACAGAAATGCGTTTTCCCGGCATCTACAACCATCACTTTTTGACGATTTCCGTTTGACACTGACAACCGTAACCGTAACACACTGACAGGAGCCAAATTCGCAGGCTATCAGCGCAGACTGTCGTACTGGCGGTGGAACTGAAGACATTTGGAATACAATAATTTCAAACTGTGGAAATTCGGCAAGGCCTAACTACTATCTACAAGACGTTCTTTCTAACAAAATGGAAATATATTGATATGAAGGAAAGTGATGGCTTTACGAAAAGAAGGGCCCCTTTTATGCTCTGTCAAGAATGCAGTGCGGCGGAGCGGCCCTGACTGAAGCGTAAGTGGCCGCCTACTAAGGACAGAGGCACAGATGCGCCGTGGAGGCGGCAATAGGCACGTGGGCCTGAGTGAAGCGTAATGAAGATTGGAGTGCCGAGTGGAGATGTCCACGTGGAGTAATTAGGTGATGGAATATGTTGCCCGTGAATTATATATATAAAAAATTAGTAATAGAGGTTGGAGTGAAGGAGTCTGTTGATCCATTGGGCCCTCCGCAGCTGCGTCGCATCACAGGAAAAAAAAAAACCTTGGGCGCAGTGGGCCCCCTCCAGCTGTGGGCCCGAAGCGGTCGCTTCGTTCGCTTCGCCCTATGGCCGGCTCTGCTTGGTCAGAGAATTTTTCAATCTTATTGAATCTCTCAATCTAATTCAGTCCCACTCTCGAAAAATGACATACATTGGATCTTGTTTTCTCCTGTGGGTTCACAGTTTGTAATACTGAAATGAATAATGTTAACTTTCTAATTATGACTTTACTGTATTTGATGCAAATTTGTAATGTTTACTTCCTAGTGTTATCTAGCTATCTTAGTGTTCTCGTTCTCTTAATTTTTTACTGCCATTTACAATAGTTCTCTGAGATTCACACAGCTGCCCTCAGCACTTCCATGGTTTAAGCCTCTGCTCCACATCACAACTCCTCATTTTTGATTTAACTTTAATTTTGCAGACAGTCTGAATTTTGTAGCTCATATGAAAATGAGAAAACACAATATAAAAATATAGCCATATTTTAACAGTGCTATCCATTTTCTCAGGAGCTTATAGGAAAAGAGAGGAAAAGTGGAAGATAGACAGAAGTCAAGCATCCTATCACATTCTGAGAAACTGTGGGCACAAAGATGTCAAAGACAAAATATGTTTCTGACATTATTTTCCAATAACTGTCAGAGACCTTGAGTTCAATTTGGTATTGTTAATGCTGTAGTTAATCCATCTGTGAATCTCAAAGTGTGTTCTGTGATCTGTGACGATTTCTTACATTCTTTGAAAGTAGAGACTGACAATATTATGTCTAACGTTCTGCATCCTCCTCATGGTGCATCTGTTTTCGTCATGCACTTTCCCTTACCTGACTAACCTTGTCCCTCATATGAAGCCAACTTTTTTCTCCCTTGACATTATGCCCACTCACCTCTTTAAAGAGGTGTTTGAAGTAATTGGTCCCAGTGTGTTGTCAATTATGAATAGTTCTTTAACAAGGGCTTCTGTTCCATCTTGCTTTAAACATGCAATGGTTCAACCTCTCCGTAAAAAGGCAAATCGTGACCCTTCATTCCCAGTAGTTTTCATCCTATTTTCAAATTGCAGTTTCATTTCAGATTCCTTGAAAAAGCTGTTTTATCTGATTTGCAGTCCTTTCTGAGTCAGAATAGTTCCCTTGATGAATATCAGTCTGGGCTCAGAATATTTTATAGTACCAAATCTACCCTCTTGAGAGTGACAAATGATCTGTTACTGTTTGGTGATTCTTGAATGTGTGCTGTGTTAAGTCTGCTGGATCATGGTGTCGCTTTTGGCACAGTTGATCAAGACATTTTTTAATGACCGGCTTGAGGAAAGGCTTTACATATTGGTGCAGCCCTTCACTGCTTTAAAAACTACCTTAGAGGCAGAACCTTTACTGACAATTTTTGTAGCTCATTTAGTGCCTACAGCTCCTGTTGCCTATGGGATACCTCAAGGGTCTGTCTTGTGACCAGTTCTTTTCTCTTTGTATATTTTACCACTTTGCACAAGTTGAAAAAAATGTGTAATACCCCTTAAGAAGCTAAATTTTTCAGAACCAATAAAGTTCTATCTATCTATCTATCTATCTATCTATCTATCTATCTATCTATCTATCTATCTATCTATCTATCTATCTATCTATCTGTCTATCTATCTATCTATCACAGCTACACAGATGATACCCAGATCTACCATTCTGTTGAAATCTGATGATAAGTTTACTTTAACTACTCTTTTTAACTACCTTGAGGATATTGAATACTAAATGGAATTTCATTTTCTCCAGTTAAACAAATAAGAAACGGATTTTTTTTTTGGCCTTCCCATTTCTATTAATAGTATCAAAACTTCACATATGTGGTCTTACACCAGAAACCTTGGCATCATTTTTGATAGTTTGAATTCAAATTTGATAAAACAAATAAAAGATGTGGTTAACAGTAGTTTTTTGCAGCTCAGGGCCTCACTAATGGCTTGCATGAACATATTTATGGATTTTAATATTTGTTTATCTTTAAAGCTTTACACAGGTCAGTGCCATTGTATCTTGCTGATCTACTCTGCTCATATTCATTATGTCTGTTACACAAACTCATTTAAAGTTCAGGGGTGGCTGAACGTTTAACAATATTATGTTGTAGGCTTTGGGACAGCTTAGTTTTCCTAATAAGATCAGCCAGTTTAAAAAAAAAAACTCATTGTATTGGCTTACTTTAGATCATGTTTAACTTGTGTTATTCTCTTGTATATTCACTTTTATGCTTTTCTTTTGCAGTCATCCTGTTTGTTTTTTTTTTATTTACTCTAATTTGTTACGTGCTGCTCTCTTCTTATTCATATATCACTTAATTTTGTTTCTTTTAAAGCATTTTAATCAATATTTAGATATTTTAAATATGCTATATAAGTAAATTTAAACTGACTTAAGGGTTGAATAGGACTCAGGAACACCAGAAGCCACTAGCAGAGAATCCTAGCCTGCCACTCACCCTGACTGAAAACTATTTGGGCTTAATACATTTAGATGAAATAGGCCAAATGCTCAACAGACAGAAAAAGAGAGGCAAGGGTTAAGGGAAAAGAGGGAAATTAAATGAAATGCTGATTCTAACATATTCCAGCATGAGGGATGGGAGTTGTCCCAAAATCAATATAGACTTTTTTTGAGGCTGAATGGGTTATAATGATTCATGATTTTTTTGAAATATTTTCTTATTTCCAGATGCTGATATTTTGATTATTTAACACTGTCCACACATACAACAACTGTAAAACTAGGCAGGCAGTATGGCATAGGGGTCAAGGCTTCAAATCCTGAGGTTGTGGTTTCAAGTCTGGCTACCACCACTGTGTGACCATGAAAAATTAATTTCACCTACCTGAGCTACCTGAACTGGAAAACAAAAGAAATGTAATCAATTGTATCTCAGATGTTATAACATGTCCAGCATAAAGATGTCAGCCAAATATGAACTAGAAGGAGGCCCTTCACAGCTACTCCCAACTTCTTTGTTATTTTACTATTGCACATTGCAGACAACGACAAACAGTAAACTGCCAACAAAAAAAGCATAGAGATCACGTAACACACTGTATTAGCATGCCCCTGCCTATATACAATGGTGGCACCAAATTTCATGCATCCAAGTAATGGAGTAAAGAAATGGAAACAGTGTCTCACACTCTTAAAAAATAATGGTTCTTTAACGGCACTTTATGGTCCTTTACTGGGTTGTATCAGTTCTCATAGAACCATTGCTTGACAAAGCACCATTTCATTTTGGGAAGTCATCTTTGCATATGAATAGTTTTTTTCAGCTTTGAAAAACTTATTAATATGTAGGGAAAAAAACTGCAATCCTTAATGTATGGCAGGCTACCTAGCAGGATAATAACAGATTAAGAAAACCTGGATTTAGTCATACATATTTAGTGACAGTCCTTTTAAAATCATGACCCGTTATTATTTCAC
Organism: Erpetoichthys calabaricus; assembly: GCF_900747795.2. Taxonomy (NCBI): domain Eukaryota; kingdom Metazoa; phylum Chordata; class Cladistia; order Polypteriformes; family Polypteridae; genus Erpetoichthys; species Erpetoichthys calabaricus. The sequence continues at coordinate 97,099,677 of NC_041397.2, forward strand.
AAATCTGTCACCATTTGTTCATGGATATTTATTGAATGGAGCCACTGATTTAAATAAATTATGTTTCTTCCTGGAATTTTAATATGGATGGGGCATTTTGGAACCAAAAATGGTTCCCCTATGGCATTGCTCGTGAAGAATCACTTTGGTGACTTTATTTTTAAGAGTGTAGAGGAACTAAAGTAACTGAGCTATTTTTAGGACTTTTGCAATGCTTATTTTGCCTATGATTTATTGGTTTTGGGTTTTAGTGTACAATTTTGGTGGTTTATTTTGGTTATTTCTATACAGGCCTGCCTCCTCACTACAATTTTATTTTATTATTAAAACATTTTTTTCCATTTTCTGTCTTTTCAATGTTGTTACCTAAGTGCTTATTAGGCTGACAGTATCACTGACAGTTATGCTATAATTTACAGAAAAATACTTTGAATAATATTATTTTATTTTGTGAAGGTGTTAACTGCAGGCTATATTTTTCAGCTTAAGTTTTTCATAGAGTTTTATTTAGTTTAGTTTTCAAGATCACAAAACACGTGATTGCTCAGATTTTTCATCTACTTTCAATAGAACTGATGTGGTTGGTGATTAAACATAGTGTGCTAATGATGTTCCTAAATGTTGTGCACACATATCTAATTTATGGCAATGGGAAAATCATTACAGAAAAGCGCTATATAAATGTAATGAATTATTATTATTATTATTACAGCTAAAATTGTGGCAACATTTACGTGGGTGGTAATGCTGTAAGATACTGTGGTTTTCATACAAAGACCTGGCAAAGAGTATATTCACTTACTCCAGACATGCGCCAGAGAAATGAGCTGTGCCCAGATTTTTTGCTAAGGCAAGAGGCATTAAGATGGAAGTAAGGTCTATCTATGCACTACAACCTCTCTGCAAAGTTTCTGAAATGTTTACTTTCTTAATCACTGTCCCTGCAGTCTTTAGGCTTAATACACTGCCTCTGCTTGCACTGTCTTCTCACCTCTGTGTAAATCCCAGTATGAACTTGCCACAGAACTTGTCAATATTATAATATGAATGCATCTTTTCCTTTGGAGGTTTTGAAGGCTAATTCCTAGTGAGTGAATATTTAAAGCAAAAAAAAAATTGTTTTTGAGTAACTGTCAAAATTAAATAAAATATATATTTTCTATATATTTGTTATATTAGGTGAGTCTTTCATAGCTACTCACAGTTTCAGTGTGAAGTAGGTTTTGATAGTTCATTTTCAAAATAAGTTTCCAAAGCTAATGAATAACAGAATCAGAAAAAAGAAATCTTCAGTAAAATCTGACATTGTGCAAAGCTACAAAGGCGTGTCATGCTGTCAGAAAATCACTGCTTTGACTCCTGTCTTCACTTTTTGTTAAATTAAGGTATGAGACCCAGAGGGCAGTAATGAATTGAATGGGCAATGTTTATGGATGATAAGTCAGCAATCATTTCTTTGACTCACTAGACCACAGTGACCTGAGTGACTGGCAAGGTGCCCTACAGGTCTTGGCAGGAATGTCTGAAGTCTGTTGGATGTAAAAATTGCACTGGCAGTTAATGGAAGCAATATTCACCCATCTGTCTGCTGACTTCACTTCACCTAAGAGGTAAATTTCTGGAGACTGCAATATCAGGTGTGAAGCGTCTTAATATTCGAAAAAGAGCGTTCCCAATGTAATACAATGCACATTATACTGTATAAAAGTGAAAAATGGCTCAGGCTTTCTATTAAATAGAAATGTGCACATTATTTTATATAGCACTCTTTATACCCAAGGAAATGGCACAATACAGTGCTATAGTGGTTACTGATGCTGCCTCAAATCTTCAAACACCTCAAATCTTCCAGTACAGTCAATTTCTTCTCTAAAGGAAAAAACTTGCTGTATGAATTTATAAAGTGCATCAAACAGTGCCTGCCTGTTTAAAAAAGACATTCTGTAAAATCTGTGCCCTGTTAACAAGGGAATATTGACATAATGACAAATGAACACTTTTACATATAAGAAGTCCTATTCTTGTTATCTCATGTTATTTTGTAATCTGTGGGATGAGGGGGGTGACGAAATCCCAGCAAAGTCCTTTTCAGTGAACCGGATATTTGCCAAAGACTTTTCATCTGTTTAACTATTTTGGGACCTTTAAATATTGTAAATGTGTTAAGATTGTACCATTTATCTGTTCTCTGATTAGTGTAAACTGAAGTTACTTTTGAATATGTTATGTAAATGAACCTAAATCATAAAAGTTCTTGCTTTGATACATTAGGCAGTCTTGCCATTGAAAACTCTGCTGTTCACACACTGCAATGCTTCATCAGGCCAGATGTAATAAAGGACATCCATCTTGAATTCAGTTGACACGACCTGCAAAACCTGTGGAGTTCATTTCACTCTGAAATTGTTGAAATCAGAGAAATGTATAGGAACTTTGCTGAACTGATTTTATTATAATGGCACATTAGTCATTTAAGTACCCATAAGGGCTAGGAAAGGATTTGCTAACTATGCTGGACCGATTATTATGACCTGAGCTATGAGGCAGCAGTGCTAATGACTGTGCCACTGTACCTCAAACAACAAAAGATGCAAACAGAAAGATAACCACAAACAAAATACAATAAATGGATACAGACTAGCAATAAGTAAAAAAATATATCATTGCTCTGTCAGAGTTCCAATCTTTGGCACACACATTGGCGCTGACTCCTTCCATTGATTGAAGTAATTTTAATATCAACAAAACCAAGGAACTGGTTACTGACTTTCACTGCACCAAACAGCCTCTACATCCAGTGTAATTTTCTACACTGTGGTATTCTGGGCTGGTAACATCACTTTAAGAGAGGCCCACTGAATCAACTTGCTAATTAAAAGGACAGGCTTGTGATGATGCCAGTCCCCACCAGACTCTCTTTTCCCACATGGGAGTCTGTTGAACCAACACCGTCGATAATTATGACCGAGATGAGCTGACAAATGAGGACAAATCTCATTGAAACCAGGGGATGGTGGAAAGTGCTCGAGTGCTTTTATTAAAAACAGTCAAAAGTAAAACCAAAAGTGTCCACAGTGCAGTGTTCTCAAAAAATATAGTACACAAATAAATCAATAAAACCAGTGAAAAGTGGGGATAAAATTCATAATAAATAAATCCGCTAAAATAGAGGTTAAAAATGCAGTCTCTCTCTTCACACAATCTCAGCCCACCTCCTTCTGTCTCCCCGGCTCACCCATCCCTTGAGGAGCTGGCTGAGACTCAGCAGCCATGAACTCCATTCAGCTGACCCCCGTCTTGGCTGCCTCCACACTGCACTGCCAGACCGTCTGAGGTCGGCACACCCCCTGTCTTCCTTCATGCTCACACAGTCACCCCTCGGATCCATTAGGAGGTCTTCAGTCCTGCTCGCCCCACTCTACACGATTATCCAGTGGAGTGAACCAGCCCCTGGAGCGCCTCAGCCTGTGTTGCATCACGGAACCCCAGCTCATGCTGTCTTCTCCATGCAGGTGTCCGGATTGTCTGCCCTTGACTGCTTTTCATGTCTTTTAACCTTCGTCTTCTGATCTGTTCTTTCATATCTTTCTCCCATCCCCTTGTGCCGGCCCATACATATACGTCTCAGTGGGCGCTGTGCTTTAATAACATGCTGCAGGAAACTGATGAAGCAATTCAGAACAATCACACCCACACATGCAGGTGCGACTCACCCCAATTACCTCATCAACTCCCCACAGTTCAGTTATAGAAACCACTTTGGACCCCCTTGAGGTTGTAGCAAAGCTGAGTAAGTAGCTGAGTTTGTAGGTGGAGTGGTGGCTCTGAGGCTAGGCAATCTGCGTCAGCAATTGGAAGGTTGCTGGTTCAAATCCCATAAATGTCAGAAGTGACCCTACTCCGTTGGGCCTTTGAGCTGCAATTGCTTCATCCTGGGTATGAACTTAATCTGCATCCAGCTCTGTGAGCAGGTCCTTCAATTTATAGGGAAAACTTGTGGATTGCTGGCAGGATTGGCACTCCGGCCACTGTAAAAAAAAAACTCACACTCGGGTTCCAATCCAGGTGGTTCATCATGTGGTGGGTGCAGTAATGCACTATCAGCGGAAGCTCCCAACCTCTGAGTGCCATTACAAACAATGCTGCACATCTTCTCTCTGTCACACTAACATGAGTACTTTCTGCCAATGAATAATGAAACAGAAGTGTGCCAATTACAGCAATACATCTGTATAATTCCTCACCGTGACAGCCAGTTTTCTTTTTTCTTTTTCATTTTTTCTTTGTTCAGACCAAAATGTGTGTGAATATTTATTTATTTATTTACTTATCTACCTATTTATGTATTTATTTATTTATTTAAAGAGCTTCTGTAAAAAAACAAATTTCACCCTGGGAACAAATAAGATATCTATCTATCTATCTATCTATCTATCTATCTATCTATCTATCTATCTATCTATCTATCTATCTATCTATCTATCTATCTATCTATCTATCTATCTATCTATCTATCTATCTATCTATCATGACACCAGGTGCAGCTACAACATCATTCTTGTTTCCAAAGTATCTGTGCAGAGACTTCACACTTTTTTCTTCCATCAAGAAGAAAGAAGTGCCTTGAAAACAGCAGTAAATCTTTCATTATTATTATGGTCATTCCTTGTGATTTGTGGGTTTACAATTCGTGGACCTGGCATCAATAATTAAATAGTAATTAAATGTTTTGCGAGTAGTAAAAACAGGAAAGATGTCATTCCCACAATGAATTAGACAGGCCTGTCGACCAATGAATTGGGGGAGAGGCAGATCTTCAGGTCAGTATTGTGGGAATGACATATTTCCTGTTTAATATGAACACCACCTTTCCATGATGCAACTGTTAATAATATTTGTGAACATAATGCCCAAATTTTGACCATAGAAATGGATGTAGGACATGTAGTTAATGCAAAATGTGTTACATGAGAATTTGTTTCTTTTTTTTCATGGTCGTCAAGAATTAGTCACCATTGGGTGCCATTGACTTTGAAAATTCAAGACATTCTTTCTCTGGGCTGCATCAGGAATGGGCTGGAGGATGAGTACAGGGACCTAATCAATGACTTTGTTAAATAGTGCGACTCAAACCACCTACAACTGAACACCAGCAAAACCAAGGAGCTGGTGGTGGATTTTAGGAGGCCCAGACCCCTCATGAACCCCGTGATCATCAAAGGTGACTGTGTGCAGATGGTGCAGACCTATAAATATCTGGCAGTGCAGCTGGATGATAAATTAGACTGGACTGCCAATACTGATGCGCTGTGCAAGAAAGGACAGAGCCGACTATACTTCCTTAGAAGGCTGGCATCCTTCAACATCTGCAATAAGATGCTGCAGATGTTCTATCAGACAGTTGTGGCGAGCGCCCTCTTCTACGCGGTGGTGTGCTGGGGAGGCAGCATTACGAGGAAAGATGCCTCACGCCTGGACAAACTGGTGAGGAAGGCAGGCTCTATTGTTGGCATGGAGCTGGACAGTTTAACATCTGTGGCAGAGCGAAGGGTGCTCAGCAGGCTCCTATCAATTATGGAGAATCCACTGCATCCACTTAATAGTATCATCTCCAGACAGAAGAGCAGCTTCAGCGACTGATTGCTGTCAATGTCCTGCTCCACTGACAGATTGAGGAGATCGTTCCTCCCCCATACTATGCGACTCTTCAATTCCACCCGGGGGGGGGGGGGGGGTTTATTAAACGTTAACATTTAACATTATACAAAGTTATTGTCTTTTTTTCACCTGCATTATTATCATTCTTTAATTTAATATTATTTACTGTATCAGTATGCTGCTGCTGGAAAATGTGAATTTCCCATTGGGATTAATAAAGTATCTATCTATCTATCTATCTATCTATCTATCTATCTATCTATCTATCTATCTATCTATCTATCTATCTATCTATCTATCTATCTATCTATGATATTAAAATGTATTTTTTAAATGTCACCACTACAAAATACATGGGGTAAGTAACATTTGAAAAAAAAAGCTTATGTTTGTAGTATTCCTTTACAGAGTTGAACTTTGTGAAAACCAATACTTGTGTCATTCTGAAAACGTTTGGCCATGACTGTACTGTATTGTCTAGAATTTGTTAAATAATCAACTAAACTGTATGTTATTGTTAAGACTTGCGGTCAACAGTAATGTATTACACGTTCTACACTGCATGTCCACATTAAGTCATTATTAATATTACATATAAATACATTTTCTGTTTTAGCTATGTGTACAACTTTTCTTGCCTTGCATTTTCTATGTCATACTACATTTACACAGATTGTTGTAGATACAGAACACACATGAAATGTACATATTTCAAATCAAGATATACCATTACCTATATAATTCCTTGCAACTCTTTGCTAGATAAAATCTTCAATACAGACTTGAGCTGAAAGTGAAAATTGTAGCTGGAAAATGGCTTCGGCTGGCTGAATGTGGGGATTGGTGAGTGCCAGTTGAGTGCCTAAAACTGACATATTTGTAAAGCAAAATCGGTTATCGGTGGATAATTGGCATAGTGATAAGGACATTAGATGTTCCTTGCGGATGTAAGGAATAGTAGAGTTTTCAGGGAGAATGAAATTTTTGCTGGAATTCTACTAAATGCTGTTTTTACTTGCAGCTGTGGCACATGGCTAATTACACTTTCATTCGGCCAGCATATGTGAGCTTATGTATATTCTGTGGCAGTATTCATAATATTCTCATTATGGTCAGCTAGTGAATTCCTCAAATGTTGTTTTATTTTTCTTTTATAAACACATGTGGGGTGCAAACCCAGCTGGAATACAGGTTGGGCAGCAACATAAAATGTGAGGTGGCTTATACTTACAGGACACTTGCACCAAATTTCTGAACATGTCTCCTACAGCTCTGTGATGTAACACTGGCTCCGCATAGCATCATGGGCCACTGGGAAAAAAATGCTCATTTAAGCTGGCTGCAGGGCACATTTCCAGGAATTTTTTTAGCAAACTAGGTCACTGGAGAATACAGCATATATGCTGCAAAAAGTCTTTGGCAAGTTTAATTGATCAACATTACTCTTGACTATTCTTTACTGTATTTACAAAGATTTTTCCCTAACACTTTTCACAGCCTGATCATATGCTTGCTATGTGAATTGCTGACTGCAAATTGTTCAGGGCAAAATACAGCCTTTAGAAAGAGAAATATCAGTAAAGCAGCAAAAAACCATTTTATTATCCTGATCTTGTAAATTGTAAAATAGAGATTAGTGATTATAGCTAATGTAACATTTTTGGCTGGTTCTGATATAAAATACAATTGTTTATGAGTCGTCTATCTTATTTTTTAATGCCACTTATAGTTTGACATCTGTATAAGTAGTTTAGTGGTTTTGCCTTATATGGATAATCATTCTAACATTGTAATTATAAAATCTTTTGGCAGGAAAATAGTAAATATAAAAAAGCTATTTAAATATACTGTATAAAACAATATACAGTAGGACAACAGAAAATCCCCTTTCCTTTTTGATTTCTGGGATAATATGGTATCTCTAATAACAACTACTACCCCAAAATAAAAATCATAGTTAATACAACTAATTTTATAAAATCTTAAATAATGTTTTATAATAACTTGAGTGCAGAAAAGCTTTTGACAAAAGAAAATGTTTACTGATTTGTGAAAATTTTGAATTATTATTGTTTATTTTCTTCTTAAACAGCAGCTGATTTCAGAGGCAAGGGAAACAATAGCAAACTAACCACCTAATTTGAACCTTTGTGTATTTATCATAAAGTAGCTGTTTAAATATGATATTTGAAAAAAAATGAGAGAAAAAGAAAAATACTATTTCAGGCCAAAAAAAAAAATTGTGATAATATTCTCAGAAAAGGAAAATGTAAAATATTAGAAAAGATTGATGTGGCAGAATGAGAGGCCAAAATGCCATATAATTGACAGGTACATTATCTACATATTAGTTTTGCAAGGTTAGATAAGGAAGACAGGAGTTTTGAGGGAAGGCTGCTATATCCTAATCATGGCACAAAAGAGTGGCAATTTGTTGGATGTTAATTAACACATGCAAGTTAGAATTTCACTGGAATGTGTATACATGACATCAATGCCCATATAAACCTTTTAAATCCCCAATTAAACAAAATGTGTAATGAACAGCAAAAATTCAATATCAATTGCGAACCAGGTTAGTGCAAAAGCCTTCAACCGATGTGGCCCTGTGTGACCTGAGTTTAACACCCTTTATTTAATGTTACCAATTACTTAAAAATGCACATTTCTGGGCTGTTGAAAATGTAAAAAAAAAAAAGTACTTTTCTTCTCTTCCATTTTAAAACAAATTGAGGAGTTCTATTGTAAAATTAGATAGATAGATAGATAGATAGATAGATAGATAGATAGATAGATAGATAGATAGATAGATAGATAGATACTTTATTAATCCCAAGGGGAAATTCACATACTCCAGCAGCAGCATACTGATAAAAACAATATTAAATTAAAGAGTGATAACAATGCAGGTATGCAGACAGACATCTTAAAACAGCCATATCTTATATATATACAATATCTCATATATATACAATATCTTTGTATAATGTTAATGTTTACCCCCCCCCCCCCCCCCCAGGTGGAATTGAAGAGTCGCATAGTGTGGGGGAGGAACGATCTCCTCAGTCTGTCAGTGGAGCAGGACAGTGACAGCAGTCTGTCACTGAAGCTGCTCCTCTGTCTGGAGATGATACTGTTTAGTGGATGCAGTGGATTCTCCATAACTGATAGGAGCCTGCTCAGTACCCATCTCTCTGCCACAGATGTCAAACTGTCCAGCTCCATGCCTACAATAGAGCCTGCCTTCCTCACCAGTTTGTCCAGGCATGAGGCATCTCTCTTCTTTATGCTGCCTCCCCAGCACACCACCACGTAGAAGAGGGCGCTCGCCACAACCATCTGATAGAACATCTGTAGCATCTTATTGCAGATGTTGAAGGACGCCAGCCTTCTAAGGAAGTATTGTCGGCTCTGTCCTTTCTTACACAGAGCATCAGTATTGGCAGTCCAGTCCAATTTATCATTCAGCTACACTCCCAGGTATTTATAGGTCTGCACCCTCTGCACACAGTCACCTCTGATGATCACAGGGTCCATGAGGGGCCTGGGCCTCCTAAAATATGTATATACACGTATACAAATACAAATATTATACACATATAAATATATATATATATATATACACAGTATATTCTAGCCAAATTGAAAAAATGTTCAGTTGCTATAGAAAACACTGACAACATGTTTTACAAATGTATTAAGTCTATATAGAAACATTTTGCATTATAAAATAAAATTTAAAATGTTATTTTTCAGAAAAAGAGGATTTTTGTTAAGGTTTTTCAGTAAACTCAATATATCTGCATAAACAAAATTTTATAAATTAAGATAAAAAAATGTATCTATAATAAATTTCATAATAAACAGACTGTACTTAAAATGAAAATAATGGGTAACTGGAAAGCAAAAGGCAAAGGAAGGCACAAGCAGGAATAAAAATATCTTCAGAAACACACAGCACATCATGAAGTTGGTGTCATGCAGTTCCATAAAAAGATGAGGAAAAAGTTCAAATTCACAATTTTCATGATTTTTCAGATGTTACTTAATTGTCATTGCATGGCATATTATGTTCATTTTAGGACAGTGCTTCTGTTATCAAGCCTCAGTAGCCTCACTGGCACAGCAGACTTGGACAGAATTGGATTGAATATTGTTCTAGTCATTTCCAGCATCTGGAGTATGCTAATATTCCAATTTGTTTAGTGATTGTGGGAGAGAAGGCCCCCCCTTGGAGGTCTGAGAGCAAGCTTGCTGATATAAAGAAAGTGTTTTTGACATGGGGTCGGGGCTTGTTGCATGTTGTAAGGACAGATTTTTTTTTCAAATACAGGTTGGTAGTGGAGGATGTGTTGTAAGAAGTATTAACATTAACTGAGTAATTGCAAAATTGAAAAGCACTTGCTCTTTATACATACTTATACTTTGTAATTTTATATGTATATATTATTCCTTCTGCCCACTGCCCGTAGGATGAGAATATTATATAAAAGTAAACATTAAAATGCTTTTCAGATTTCTTCTCATGGATCAACAGGCCCTTCACTTCTTTGTGGCCTGTCTTGGTTAACTTTTAACTGGACCCAACGTTTAGTGCGTTCATTCAACAAAATGGAGTTTAAGTGCGAAATAGCTACCATTGGCAGTTGATATTCTGCATCATTTCATTTGTTACTGGCAGAGGAAACCAAAAAGAGTAGTCAGTTATCACATCTAGCTTTCCTGCCTAGTATATAGCCTCTTTTAGAATGCTACTGCAACACTGACACACTGGTTTATCAGCGCTTTCTCACATTGCTAGGTAAGTGAATTTCAATCATGCCACGGTCATCGCCTATGCAGAGTTTACACAGTCTGCCTTTGTCTAAATGGGATTTTCTCCTGGTAGTTCATTTTTCCTCATAAATCCCAAAGATGCACAGGTTACTATAACTGACAGTGCTTTACTGGGTCTGTGTGAGTGAGTGTGTGTGTGTGTGCCAGGTAATGACTGACATCCTGTCAAGTCCAGCTCTCAGTATTCACTCTTGTCCTACTTCCTAACTCTGTTTTTAAAGCTGGCATCCTTAACCTTCTTTCTCCTATTATCAAACTATCTTTCCTCTGTTGTCTCTTCTTCCTTCCTTCAGACAATTTCCCCATATTTTTACACATTTGTGGACAGTAAACTAGAACACTACAAGAGATGCCTATTGTTATAAATTCTGGTGGAATCCATTACATTTTTAACCCACTGAAGTCACAGTGTCACCATCCTAGTGTGGCACAGTCCTTCTGAGGATAGCAATCTAATTATAACAGCAACTTAAATTAACATAAGTCTATTTGTATAGCACTGTCTCACTGTATATAATATATACACAGTGGATTCAGAAAATATTCAGACCCTTTTAATTTTCTACACAACATATTGTGTTGTAGAGTTCATTTTAAATGTATAAATTGGCCATTTTTGTCCATCAATCTACACTCAGTAACCCATAATGACAAAGTGAAAATATTATTTTCAGAAAGATTTTGCACATTTTTAAAAAATCTAAATTTGAAATCTCTTATTTCTATGAGTGTTTGCTGTGACACTCCTAAATTGTGGGCAGAGGTGTCTTGTTTGTTTTAATTATCATTGAGATTTGTCTAAAATTTTGATTGGAGTGCTACTGTGGCAAATTGAATTGGATGAACATAGTTTACTAAGATTAACCTGTGTATATAAACTTAACAATTCACACTGCATGTCAGGATTAAACCCAAACCATAAAGTCCAAGCAACTCTCTGTAGACTTGCACCATAAAATTGAGGAGAGGCACAAATCAGTGCAAGGGTATAAAACTATTTCTAAAACTTTAAGTGTTCCTAGGAGCACAGTTTCCTCAATGACTATGAAATGGAAGAAAGCTGAAACCACCAGGATTCTTCTCAGAGTTGGCCATGTGAGCAACTGGGAAAAATGGCCTTGGTCACGGAGGGGACCAAGAAGCCAAATGTAACTAATAGAGCTTCAGAAGTGCGTCTGCTAAGAAGAGAGAACCTGTTGGAAACAAAGAATGATGGTCTTCATGACAAGCCTCTGACTGTTCTTGAATGGCTCAGCTAAAGCCCAGACTTAACCCGATAAAAATTTGTGAAAACACCTGAAGATTTAAGTTTACATACTTTTCTCAAACAATCTAATAGATATTGAGAGAGCTAGTGAAGGTACTGGGTAATTTTCTTTATTTATTTTACTTTACTTTATATTTTGACCGACGCATTCTTTAAGTGGAATATAACTTTAAAGTGCTATGTCCTGCCCTCTGCCTCAAGCGCCCTGCCTGAGTCGACAGTCAGATAAACTCCCTTCCAATGACCACACAGACAAGAGTTTCCAGTTTGCTTTCTTTACTGAAGCCAGTTGGAAAAGGGTAAAACTACTAATAAATCATAAATACAATAATGTGAGAAATTCTTATAACAGCGGTAAGTTGCTAGAACCTTTTAAATACTTCTTTAAATAACTTTAAATACTAAACAGATTCACAAACATGCATCAATACAGAGAATTAAACATCTATAAACATTTCTATGTACCGACAATGCCTTTAAAGCCAAACTGAACGTTCAAAGCAGGAAGTGAGACAAACATGTGCTCTCTGTTTTGTTTTTACTCTCTGGGGCACAGCTTTATGACATCATCGCCCAGAGACAGGCTGTTCCTCAAGTATAGGAATGCTGAATTTCACTACTAGATGGTGCTAATCTTAAGCCTCTCCTACTTCAAACCTTAATTAGAACAGCACACTCCCCGCCTGGTATCCCATAGGATACCACTATTTTGTTTTTTCCTCTTCTGTTCCCAAATCCTTTGAAGGAAGAAGCAAGACGATCTCATTAACAGGCCATTTTGATCGATAAAGGGATCCAGAGTCCAAAGTGGACTTTTCTTTGAGAGCCTTCTATGTGATTTGAGACACTCAATCTCATCAGCGTAGGTTTCCTTTTGAACTGTACGAATAACGACTGCTGCTCTTTGAGCTAGTATGTCGGGTGTTAGCAGTGACTCACAATAATCCCATCTCCTACAGATCTCAGCAGGTTTATTTTGAGCTTGCTTAAAGTGACGAACAAATTGAATTAGATTACCCATAGCTCTGGTTACATAAATCCAGCTAGGAAAACGGTTGAAGCGTTGAGACCCCAAACATGCAGATTCTGCCGTGTGACATACTGTAACTAATGGCCAGACTTCTGAAGGCACGATTTCAGGTCGAGTAAACCAAATTGTATCCTTTAAGCTGGCAGCAGATATAGGTCGTGTTGCAATGTCCGCACAGTTATGCTTTGTATGCACATAATGCCACTGATCTCGAACCGAACTTCTCCGGATTCTTTGGACTCGATTATTCACGTAAACATAAAACCTCCGCTTTTCATTATGAATATATCCCAACACCACCTTGCTGTCAGTGCAGAAGGTAACTGCATCAAACGTAATATCTATTTCTGCTGATGTTAGTGCAGTAGGCCCTTACTGTGTCCTGTTTGTGAACATCTCCAATACAGACATCACCCACGATCACCCAACCAAGATCCATCTTCTGTGCATATGGAGCGTTATGTGGTCCATTTATTTGCTTACGTACTTTATGGAGCCTGATGACATCTCTATCTAATAGAAGCATAATACAGTGATCCCTCGCTATATCGCGCTTTGCCTTTCGCGGCTTCACTCCATCGCGGATTTTATATGTAAGCATATTTAAATATATATTGCGGATTTTTTGCTGGTTCGCGGATTTCTGCGGACAATGGGTCTTTTAATTTCTGGTACATGCTTCCTCAGTTGGTTTGCCCAGTTGATTTCATACAAGGGACGCTATTGGCAGATGGCTAAGAAGCTACCCAACTTACTTTTCTCTCTCTCTTGCGCTGACTATCTGTGATCCTGATGTAGGGGGTGTGAGCAGGGGGGCTGTTCGCACACCTAGACGATACGGACGCTCGTCTAAAAATGCTGAAAGATGATCTTCACGTTGCTATCTTTTGTGCAGCTGCAAGGTGCTTCGCATACTTAAAAGCTCGAAGGGCACGTATTGATTTTTGATTGAAAAACAAACTCTGTCTCTCTCTCTCTTTGTCTGCTCCTGACGGAGGGGGTGTGAGCTGCCGCCTTCAACAGCTTTGTGCCGTGGTGCTTCGCATACTTAAAAGCAAACAGCCCTATTGATTTGTTTGCTTTTCTCTATCTATGTGACATTCTGTGCTCCTGACAAGCACTCCTTTGAAGAGGAAGATATGTTTGCATTCTTTTAATTGTGAGATGGAACTGTCATCTCTGTCTTGTCATGGAGCACAGTTTAAACTTTTGAAAAAGAGACAAATGTTTGTTTGCAGTGTTTGAATAACGTTCCTGTCTCTCTACAACCTCCTGTGTTTCTGCGCAAATCTGTGACCCAAGCATGACAATATAAAAATAACCATATAAACATATGGTTTCTACTTCGCGGATTTTCTTATTTCGCGGGTGGCTCTGGAACGCAACCTCCGCGATGGAGGAGGGATTACTGTAGTGGTATCCACTTCGCCAGGTGTCTCAAGTGTGGGTGCTTTAGCGCTACTTCTGGGGTTGGAATTTCAGATCGATTATTTGGAATGTCATTGCACTCGATCATTGTTGGTAGCGAAAGAGTAATACTTCCATCTATTGACTCAATTTGGAAGCCGTGTGCCTGCCTACCTTGTGATTCAACAGTTCCAGTGCATGTCTTCAAGGTGTATGAAGAAATGGATCCCGATATGTCAAAGAGATCAAAGAACTCTGACCTTACAAGGGACCTGTTGCTCTGATTATCCAATACTGCATAGAGGAAAACAGCTTCCTGTGAGCGACCCTCCGGACTCACTTTTACAAGGCAGATCTTGGAACATGAGCGTCTTGGTTGATTCTCTCTACAGACCCTAGTACAAGCAGAAGTAATGTAGGCTTCACTAGGACTATCATTTCTCTCCCCGCCATACTGTGGTGTGGAAGTTTGTGACATGGACAACCATGGAGCTGGTCCTGGATGCAGTGCTGAGATGTGACCCTCACTTTCACACTCTGTGCACTTGGTGGCATCATTACAGTTCTTAGCCACATGAACTGCAGACTTGCAGCATTTGTAACAAATCCCATGTTGCTTTAAGTAAAGCCTTCCTTTCATCAAGAGGCTTCTCCCTAAATCCACGGCACTTAGGAAGGGGGTGAGGTTTGTTATGGAGTGGGCACTGTTTTGCTGGATCTGCTTTAGTCTTTGTTGAAAGTTCAGCAGGTGTGCTTTGTGAAGAGACCTCTGTTTTATGAACAGCAACGACTTTCTGAGAATTGTACTTTTGTGTCTGTCTAATCTGTCCCCATGGCTTTCATGAGCTGCTGAAACAATGAAGCTTGGATCATTCCACATCCTCGCTTGTTGACTTACAAAATTCACAAAAAAACTGAATGGTGGGTAAGACACTCCATGATCTTCTTTATATCTAGAGCCAGTGGTGAGCCACTTCTCTTGCAGATAGAATGGCAACTTCTGTACTAGTGGGTTGATTCCACGAAGTGTGTCAAGATAAGAAAGACCCGACAGATCACCATCAGCTTTGGCAGCTTGAAGTTCCATGAGCAAGTCTCCGAATTCTCTCAGTCTGCGATTATGTTTATTCGAAATCTTTGGGAAACTCTGCAGCCTCTTGAATAAGGAACTCTCAATAACTTCTGGAGAACCATAGCATTCACGCAGTCTGTCCCATACGATTCTGAGCCCTTGTTGTGGATGATTTATATAAACAGTTCTTATCCGCTTGACAAGTACTGCCGACTCACTGCCTAGTCACTTCATCAGCAAATCCATTTCCTCACTAGCTGAAAGGTTAAGGCCTCTGATGGCATTCAGGAATGATGCCCTCCAAGCTCTATAATTCTCAGGTTGATCATTAAACTGAATAAGGCCAGTAGATATAAGTTCGCGTCAGGCAAGAAACCTGACAAAGTCCGACATATTTGTATTCTCATCTGGATGCGCCTGATGTGGTCTTGTGTAGCTGTGAGCAGTAGCCTGGGGTTGAGTGTTGTTCTTATTTGCTAGTCCATGTGTCACACTGTTGTCGTAACCATTCAAAGGAGCTTGATCTGTAAAATGTGGCTTTTGCAGCACCTAGGGCACATAGAAATTACTGATACTGGTTTGTTGTGCGAAGTCTTCAGTTGCGACTGGGACCCCAGTAGAACATGCTGTACTCTCCATAGGAAGAAAATATCACTCAGAAAGGCTGGCACCTTGTAAAACAGGATCTAGCTCTGTGAATTCATGCTCCTCTTTATTATTTTGATGTATAAAGTCAACAGTAGATTCATGTTGAGGTGCTGAATGGCTGTTGTAAGGATCAACAAAGTACGGACCACTAAGCACAGGCATAGGAAGGGTGTCTGTAAGGACGGCATGCTCTTTTATGTATTCATTTGTGCGCCACACTGGATCTTCTGTTGGCAGCTCTATTTTTTTTATAACTGCTTCGATCTACTTGCTCCATAACAGTTTCTAAAGCATCAGCTTTTGCCTCTGCAGCTGCTGCTCTCTTCTCTAATTGCAACGATTCTAGAGACGCTTTAACATGCGCTTGCTTTATTTTAAGTTCAATCTCCTTTATAGCAAACGCTGCTTCAGCTTTAGCAGCCTGAGCTTCTGCTCGAGCAAGAGCGATAGCCATACTGGCAGATGAACTGCGAGATTGAGTTGAAGTAGATGATGCCTTCGATCTTGTTTTCTTAGATCCACCTTTAGAGTGTACGTCTGTCATTATAACTTTGAAAGCGATTACTTGCGTTTAATTGCTAGCTCCCCGCCGTAGCTCTAAAACATCCGTAAACTGGCTTGCTTGAAGGTGTCGTTATACTGTCCTGCCCTCTGCCTCAAGCGCCCTGCCTGAGTCAACAGTCAGATAAACTCCCTTCCAATGACCACACAGACAAGAGTTTCCAGTTTGCTTTCTTTACTGAAGCCAGTTGGAACAGGGTAAAACTACTAATAAATCGTAAATACAATAATGTGAGAAATCCTTATAACAGCAGTAAGTTGCTAGAACCTTTTAAATACTTCTGTAAATAACTTTAAATACTAGACAGATTCACAAACATGCATCAATACAGAGAATTAAACATCTATAAACATTTCTACATACCGAAAATGCCTTTAAAGCCAAACTGAACGTTCAAAGCAGAAAGTGAGACAAACATGTGCTCTCTGTTTTGTTTTTATTCTCTGGGGCACAGCTTTATGACATCATCGCCCAGAGACAGGCTGTTCCTCAAGTATAGGAATGCTGAATTTCACCACTAGATGGTGCTAATCTTAAGCCTCTCCTACTTCAACCCTTAACTAGAACATCCATCCATCCATCCATTTTCCAACCCGCTGAATCCGAACACAGGGTCACGGGGGTCCGCTGGAGCCAATCCCAGCCAACACAGGGCACAAGGCAGGGAACCAATCCCAGGCAGGGTGCCAACCCACCGCAGGACACACACAAACACACCCACACACCAAGCACACACCAGGGCCAATTTAGAATCACCAATCCACCTAACCTGCATGTCTTTGGACTTTGGGAGGAAACCGGAGCGCCCGGAGGAAACCCACGCAGACACGGGGAGAACATGCAAACTCCACGCAGGGTGGACCCGGGAAGCGAACCCGGGTCTCCTAACTGCGAGGCAGCAGCGCAGTACATGCTATTTTGGTAGAAGAGAAAATTTACTCAATTCTCCTTTTTCTTCCTATAGAAGTTGCTTTTTTGATAACCAGCAATAATAAAAAAAATGATTTAAGTTTAGTTTCATACACACAAGCTTGACGAGTTTCTTATAGGGTTTGATTATGTGTGTGAATGGTTGCAGGATATATAATTTGCACAACCTCATACCCATTTTTTCTGTCTGCTTTTTAGAATGGATATGTCACCGGAAGAAGATCATTGATATTGTGGACACTAGGGGTCACTGTTGCCGCTTAAACCCAACAGACAGACACGCAGCACTAAGAAGATTTTTAATTTCTTTTTCTTCTTTTAACAGTGCCGTCTAAGCATTACAGCCACCATAACACAAGTAAATACAATAATCACAATTCTCTCTCTCTATTTTATTCTCCACACCTCCCAGCAAGCTTTGTTCACCTCCATCTGACTCTGGCTCGCCTGCTGGGTGTCCTTTATATAGTTCTTGACCCAAGTGCTGGCAGTTCACATGGACAGAAGAGCAGAAGCACTTCCGGGTCAGACGAATTCAAATACTGTATTTTTTATAGTAGCGAATGAAAATGTAAGGAAAGTTAAGTAAAGTAAGGTAAAAGGTTGGTAAAGTAAAATTAGCTAAAGTAAGTACAAGAAGCATTATTTCCAATAATGTTTAAAGCAATAGGAAGGCTCAGTTTTACTTTAAATTTGTGCTCATATAAATTTCTTATGAATGTTTTCAAATCACTTCAGTTTCTGTTTGCCGATGGCTCCTAACTAACCGGTACAAAAAAACTCACACATATGATATGTGGTTCAACATGTCTTGATGTCTATTTATGTAAGATGTTGAGCTTTTTGGGGTTCTCCCCTTCTTTTGGCCCTCTACAGCTGAAACCCCTCATTTCTGGATCATATTTGTGCATGAAATTACAGCTTTTCATAAAGAGTAAACCAATAGGTGTCTTCAGCAAAATGATCAGAAGGACTTGAAGTTGTGCATGCCACATTAACCTACCCCAGGTGTTATCCCTGAGATGTGGGAAATGAGGGGTCACTCTTTTTCACAAAACTTTGAAAAAATAGGGTTCAGTAATATAAGCATGTGGGGTGTCGTTCCATACTATTTTGACGGTACTGATTCAAAGACATGCAGGTTAGGTGCATTGGTGATCCTAAATTGTCCCTAGTGTGTGCTTGGTATGTGGATGTGTGTGTGCGTGTGCCCTGCGGTGGGCTGGCGCCCATCCCAGGGATTTGTTCCTGCCTTGCGCCCTGTGTTGGCTGGGATTGGCTTCAGCAGCCAATTGACGAGAACAATTCATAATTAATTGCAGGATTATAGTATTTGAGGGTTCCACTAGAGTGCCCCCCCATAACCCTGTGTTAGGATATAGCAGATTTGATAATGACTGACTGATCATTAACATGATATTTTTGTAATATGATTCTTTACCAGTGATTGTAGCCCTCTAACAGCCATTCTCATAAAGTCAAAAACGGCAAATGTGAAACATATGCATGTAGGATTTCATTTTCCACTACTTCAATGTCAGTAATTACGAAAATTATGTTAGTTTTGTTTTTTGATTCTTTACTTGGGAACTCGCCCTCTGTGGATCTATATCAGATGGTGGAAAATGACAAGTTTCTATTACAATCAAGAATATGTAGATTTTAATATTTAAACTGAAGCACACATTTTAATTTTTCAAATATTTTGCATAACTATTTTTGTTTATTATGTACTTCTGCCTCATGAAGTAAATCAAATTAGGATGCTTACACTAATTCAGACTTTTCACATTTGTAAATAAAGAGCTCACTAAAATTCAAAATGCTCAATAACGTTCTGAAAACAGCACCCAGTCAGACAGACTTGTGTATGTGACATTGTTGTACTGTTTAGGCTCCAGCATTGATGCTAATTTGGACTGTTCATCTTGAGAGTGCTTTAAATCAAATATAACACTGGAGTATAAATACGTAACTCATATTTATGGTGTAGCAGTAGAGGCTTTTATCGACCTCTTGAACCCTCAGGTACCACGCCAAACACCAGGTAAAAGACCAATTATTATTTATTAAATAATAATACTGTGCACAAAGCACCCTCTACTCCACACTACTCATATAAACACCAATCAATACTACAATAATCACTCCTCCTCTCCCAGACACTTCGCCACCCTACCTCCCAGCTCAGCTCAATGTCTAGGCATTCCCATGGTCCTTTATACCCCCTGACCCGGAGGTGTTCCTGTTCCATAACCCACAAGTCCTTATTACTTCCGGGCCAGGGTAAAAAGTCCTTTTCTTCAACCTGGAAGTACGTCATTTCTCCTGTTCATGTGACCAGGACGTACTTCCAGGTTATAGGGCACATAAGAGTCTATGAGCCTCCCTACAGCGACTCCTGGTGGTCCCCAAGGTATCCAACAGGGCTGTGTATAAAAACTACAAAGTCCATGAGGCCCTGCTGGAATTCGGGGCACGTCCATGCTGTCGGGAGAGCAAAGATGGCAGACAATTGTATATGTTTGCATAATTGTCAAAGCAAAAATCTCACCAAACGTTCTATAATGCCTTTATAACAGATATTTTAATGCTAAATTGGCCCTTGTGTGTATGTGTTTGTGTGTCAAGGCCAGATTAAGACCTCAATTAGCCCTAGGGTGTCTAAACTCACAAGTGCCCCATCCTCACCTTACTACCCCAACAGGCCCACACATACACTGAGACATTCTAAACATCACACATGTCAATAATAAATCAAGTACAGGTATTGAATTAGAAAAAAATAGTTTCCACCTAAACAAATTTAGCAGGGGGGCCAACGCATAATTACAGCACAAATAAAGCCCATGGTATTTTCAACTCACAGTAAATATGCTCAAGAGTGCATAAGCAATAGAGACGAAAGCAAACAGAAGTTTGTCACGCAGAACGTAACTCTGCAAGTTCACAATGTAAGAGGCTAAAACACGGTTGTCAAACGTGTGGCACCAGAGCTCATAAAGAAAACCAACACACAATATATAGCACTGGGCAACAGCAGATTATAAAATAAAACAAAAAAAGTAAATAAAATTTTTTTTTTAAACAGTTTACCCTGTAAGTGTGTGCCTCCATAATAAACCATGAATACTTAGCCATCTAAAGTAAAACTGCACTAAGGATGATGTGGGATACAACATGACAGGTCAAATTGGATTTTCTGTAAACCTACAGTATATTTAAATAACTGTTGGCAGCTACAATTATACCAAAGTTTCTATAATGCCTTCATAACATATCATAACAGATGAAATGTATGGTTTAAATTATGAACATTACAATGTTGAAAAATAATTAAGAATGACTATACCTTTTATATTGTGGATCTGTTGTGCGATGCATCGTATTTATTTTACATATAGCTGAATTGCCCTTATTCAAAGTTAATAACACCTTTTTATTTGGTACTGTCATTTAGCAACAAGTGGAAGTGGAATGACAAACGTAGCACAGAAAGATGTTCATAGTTTTAGCAACACAATGAGACTGCAATAGAATTTTGTCATAGTAATGTAAGGTGTCTAGCCCAGCTCTCTATCCAATGTGACACATTGTGTCTTAATGCCTGAATCGCACCAAATTGTTTCAAGAAAGCTATGTTAATATTTTGTCATTTAAGTTGGTGATATTTGCTGACACGACAACTAATGCAAGTTCTCTTGCAGCTCATACATAGCTTTTATTTAAGCAGGCTGGATCATTTTTTAGTCAGTTGTAGCTATGTTTGCCTGGTTTTCAAAAATTCTGCAGCTTCTGATTTCTCATAGAATTCAGGTAATGAGTGTGACTCGTTGACACGTATGCAAATAAATCCACAGTTAAAGTGTTTTTGTTTTAAAAGTTTTAGTGCAATCCAAAAAAATAAATAAATAAATAAACAAAGAGAAAAATTATTAATACAAAAGAAAAGTTCTTGTATAAGATGTTTTTGCTCAAGGTTTATATATCTTATGTGTTTTGAGATATCTCTTAAAATAAACAGTCATATGATTATATGTCAAATATGCAGACATGACGTTAAGAAAATGGTCAGAAAACTGTATGCCATTATCTAATTGTAAGCTGATTTAACAGTCCGTGCTTCTAATAGAGAGACTACTTCCTAACTGGCTAATTACCTCTTTGTTATTACAGAAAGAGCTAAGAAAGTTCTATAACATGTTAGCTTATAGCGGGTGAAAGATTATACCATTATCTAAGTAACTATGTGAAACTGATATTCTGTTCAAATTAAGCAAACACTTATGTGAATTTTAACAGTGACATTAAACATTCTAACATTGGCTCTTAGAGATGTTAATTCAGATTGTACACTTTAATAATTATTTTGTATTTTTATCTTAGTGTTGAACACCATCTCTCACGAACCATTATTATTTTAATGGCTGTGATAAATATTCCTTGCTGCTTTAATCTCGATACTGCAGTAATCCCACTGCACTAAGAGATTCCATCATGAATTAATTAGTTTTTTGATTTGGCTGAAGACATTTCATCCAAATGACCTGACAGGACACTAAATACAAAGAAGTGCTCCTCACCCTTACAAATTACAGAAAGACACCTATTCTCTACAGTGTAAAATTTGACATAGATGATTAAAACTCTTTTTCTCAGTAATTAAAACTGCATTCATAGCAAGTGTTCCTGTCTGTAGAGGTAAAAGTGCTTTTTAGAATGTTGCTGGTGTCGATTGGTGTGTTAGTCTTCCATATGAACTTTACACTTCTGTTCAGAATAGGACATTAAGTGCCAATTAGGAGTTTTAGTTCCTACCAGAAATCGGCATTTAAAGAAGGAAAAGGAACACGTTTGATTTTAACAGACTTCAAAGATTTGCAATCGCTGGAAACACTCTTGCAAGTAGAATATCCCTTGTAACCTTTAGATTTGTCAAACATAAAGAGATTTGTTTTCCACAGTAGATTTTAAAGTATTTATTAACCCCACTTCAAAAGCATTTCTGGAGATAGAAGACCTTTTTACTATTTCATTAAACACAGATGTTTACTTGGCTAATTAATGCAGAGTATGACCTACTCTCTTAATTAATGCAGCTTATGACCTTTCAAAAGTTTGAACATTTCATCTGTCAAGTAAATAATTTTCAAGAACATTAAAGACGTGATGCAGACTTGTTGAAATCAATGAAAATAGAAAGATAGCTATATAAATTTCAGCATAATCTCTTTCACAAACACATCTAAACAGCATCTGTATGAGCACTTGAGCAGGTGCATCAGATAAAACCTAAATACAATTTTATAATCGTCCTTGTGACATTCATGCTTCAGTACTTATCAGCATTTATCTTAAAGATAATAACACAAATAAATACACCAAAGCTTACGTTTTCTCCTTTGCCAAGGCATGTTTTGTTTATTTGTGCAATGTAACATCTGATTTAACAAAAGGCCATTTTTAGTTTAATGATGAGTAATTCTAAAAGAAACCCATCTTATAACACCTACAGGCTGAGGTGCAAACTCAGTGGGGGCCCCAAGTGTGAGAGGAGCCATGGTGGAAAGCAGGGGGTAGAAGGCATTCTAAGGAAAAACGCATGTTAATGAAACTGAGCAACAGCAGGAGTCTGAAAAGGATGAAAAGATAATAATTACAAGAAAAGATACATCAGACTTTAGGTGATGGAAAAAATAAAATGTACTATAACACCACCATTAAAGGCAGCAATGATAGCAAAAACGACAAACTTGTCAATAGACTAAAGAAAGCCAAAGTACTTGTAACGGTTATTTACTAGTGCCAGATACATCAAGTCAATAAAATATGAATGGGATTTTTAAAAGGCAAATCTCTCAGGATGTAAAGTGCCAAAAAAGTGATGCTTTTATGTAGTCTTCAGTCATGTACATTCCCTGGCTATTTATACAAAGAACACAATATAAAAAGTCTATCTACACTAGTAACGCACATTGTAGCAAAGCAAACCGTCACTGGTGTCCTATGTGATGCTCCAGAGGCATTTAGAAGTATAAACTGGCCTTGAATTCAGTTTTATGAGAAACAAAAAATGACAAAGCAAAGGCAATTGCAATCTTTCTGGAAAGCAGCCTGATTCCTTTGCTTCAGATGGTTTATGTAAGTTGTTGTGCTCGCCATCTTTAAATTATCTCTTTATCCATCCGTGTTCTGCACTTTCTTTTTCTTTAGAGGACTGCAGACAGCTGAAGTCTACTTCTGCAGGACTCAACACTATGCATCCACCCTTCATACAGACATACACACTCATTTGGGGACCAGCTTAGAGTCACTAGTTGATCTAATATGTGGGTGCCATTGAACTGAAGCAGGGAAATGGATTATTCTGAGAAAATGTAAGTGCAGGAGTGGAAAATGCTCAAACTCCATGCAGTGATCAGGGTAGACAATGAACTTTAAATCTTGGACCTGTGAGACTGTAACAATTAGCACTGTGTTGTACCTATTTAAAGCTGTCCTAAAGTAAGTCAGGTTTTTAAGTCTACAGCATATCTAATAAACAATTAAATCTATTTTTCTTTACTGTTAATCAGGTTTCATCTTTATAATTTTAATGGACGTTGCTAGCAACTCAACACAATGAAATAAATTTACTCCCCACAAATGATAAAACTAAAATACCTAAAGAACATACCCACAGTTAGAATTACGCTGGGATCAAGAGAAGCCTAACAACCTGAATATGCAGTATGAAGCAATTGCCTATTTACTGTAGCTGCTAGTGACAAACAGTGGTTTCAAGGCCCTGGAGAGCCCATTCTTGCCTGTGACATAAGAAAATGTGTCACATAGTACTCAGATGAAGAGACTCATTTCATATCTTCTCATCTCTAACTAGTGGGGGTGCCAATGTACAGTACATCCTCATTAGGCGGTTTAACATTATTATGAGAACATTGTTTTAAACAGTTAATCTGTTTTCAAATAACAATAGCAGACACAGATTTTTAGTTAAATGTCAATTAATAAATTCTGCTGAGGTCAAATAATAAAAATACACCGGCATATACATGTCTCTTTTAAGAGAAAACAAATGATAAAAAAGTGATGATCCATTTACATTTACATGAAGAGAGTCTGAACTAAGATTTGATACAACACAGAGGTGGCATCACCAGACACTGTTCATCAGCAGATCTGAATGATCGAGAAAGAGCACAGGACCTCACAAGTATCTCCATATATATAGGTGCAGACCCACTGACCACTCTGTAGGCAAGCATGAAGGGATTTGAATTTAATAAGTGTGTAGTGGTCTGAAGAGAGGAGTGACATGTGCCTGCCTCGGCTGGTTGACCACCAGACATGCTGCTGCATTTTGAAATATCTGCAGCAGCTTGATAACACATACCGATGCTCCTGACAGCAGGGAATTGCAGTAGTCCAGCTGTGACAAAACCAGAGCCTGGACCAGGAGTTGTGATACATATTATATTGCGGATGTTGTACAGAATGAATCAGCAAGACTGAGATACCACAGCAACATGGTTCTTGAAAAACAGCTGGCCATCTATCACTACTCCAAGGTTGCGTATCAACTTGGGAGGTGTTAGTGATAATGAACCAAGCTGAAAAGAGATAGACATTAATTAAATGTGCTTATTTCCCCCTTGCCTCTTCTACTATGACGTAGTTTAACAATACGTAAGAGCTGTAAAATATATTTTTTAAATTGTGTGGGTTCTTGTCTCACTGATGAATCATACCCTTTCCAAGTGCCACTACCTGTCTAAAAATAATTAATATAAAACGTAATATAAATAGCTTAAAGGTTATACATTTTTTCTATATATAAAACTTTTACGTTGTTTTCTCAGAAAAGTAACCCAGTTCAATGAAGTGTATTTTTATGTGTCACAATGTTATTCATTTATTTATTTTGCTGATGCACTCATCGAGATTTGAATTCCCCATTCAGAATCTCTCAATTTAAACAGTATCTGTTTCCCACCATCTGCATGTATCACACAAACAATTTAAATTGAGAATATAAGCCTTAATAAGGTGTTCTGAAATTGTAAAATTCAATATTTAACTAATTACACATTGCTGTACATTTTAGTAACACCACAAGCTGTATAAAAGATGCTTGCAATGAAGAGTATACTGAACATGCACAGAATTAAACAATGCTAAATTTTCTGCAGCTAAAATGGAATGGT
Organism: Erpetoichthys calabaricus; assembly: GCF_900747795.2. NCBI lineage: Eukaryota > Metazoa > Chordata > Cladistia > Polypteriformes > Polypteridae > Erpetoichthys > Erpetoichthys calabaricus. The sequence continues at coordinate 97,125,291 of NC_041397.2, forward strand.
CATCTGCTCTAAAGTAAAGTAAAGGGGATTCATATACATGTATAAATTGTGGCCCGAAGTTCAGTAGACAATGTGTAAACAGAACTACATTAAATACAACTCTACATATTTAAGTAACGTACTGTTATCTAAGAACTACCATACAGTCTGAATGTGTAATTAGTTGTTGATAAATTCTTTATCTGCACCTGTAATATCTATAAGAAGTGTTTGTTCAATGGAGGTGTTAGGTGTGACATAGTCAAACACTGCCATACTCTCTGGCCCCATCAACCCAACCTTTAGAGTCAATATTTGTTTCTGATATTACTTCTCTTAATTGCTGAATTTCCTTCACTATATTACTTTAACATGCCAGCTGCATACTATGTGAGTACAACAGTGATTCTATGTTAAACATTTACAGTTGGGATTCATAGAGCTATGTGGAGCTAGTGACCATTATTAAAGTGTTCCTGTAACAATCTAAAGATATGCAGGTTTGTGTATACATGTGCATGCTTGCTGGGATAGGCTCCAGCATCAAGGCAACCCTCTTCTGGAAGAGTGGGTTTAGAAAATAGATGGACAGATGGATGGATGATCATAATGGGATTCATTTAGTTTTATTACTTTGCATTATAAGAATTTATAGTCTTGCATGCAGTCAAAACTGAATACTTACAGTTTTATACTTATTTGTTCAGCTGTACTGAATATTTTAAATTATGAAGATAATTGGCACTAATATATTATCACCTTTAATTGCCCCTAACTTCTGGCAAAACACATTAATTAAATTACTTTCTGATTTGACTTCTTAAAGAATACACTGCATATACTTTGCAGAATTTCTGCTATCTAATTTGTTATCTTGCTCAAAAACAACTGCAAAAACAATTTTATTGACTGAACCAACCCAATTTTTATCCTAGAATTTATCCTAGAATATGGTGATGTGAAGACTAACTACCACACTAAAGGCTAAATAACAGGAGCATTTGTTTAATTCTTTGGATGGGTAAATTAATTTTAGCACATTCAACACAAATTTTCAGCTGTTGTAAAAAATCCCTGTTAGACAGTCATGGACAAACTCAAGGCCTGCTTATGTGACTGCAATACATACTGTAGACTTTAAAAATTATTCTTCAGTAAAGACTATTTCTTATGGGATCTCCTGTAAAGTTCTTAAAACTTTGCATGTTTGGAATGTGCACATGAAAGAATTTGAGCTATTGCTTTTTTATGCATGAAAGACCTGAACCGCCATCGGTTTTTATGACACATGTTTGAATTTGTTGTGCAACTATGTTTGAAAAGAAAAACTAAGGCTATGATTAGCAAGAATGCTTTCATGGATAAGACTGAAGAGATGATGGATAAGACTGAAGAGATGACAAGATATATTTGATTGACCTTTTTGGGTGACAGAGATTGGATAAAAATTACATTGGTAGTCATCGATCGAACAGGGGTGAATCATGTATAAGGTAAACTTTTACATTTGAGCAGCTACAGTAGTTGTACTTAGGAGAACTAGATTGTGATATACTGAATTATTTATTTATACAAAAAGTTGTTCATTTAGTTTTTGAAGTAAAGTTCTGACAAGATATCACTGCAACCCTTCACTGTTAAATAACAGTGCAACAGACATGCCATTAATTGACATACAGTATGCATAATAGTGCCACAGCAACAGGAAAGCATCCATAAAAGCAAAGTGTGATAAAGCACAATCACCACATTACCAAATTGACACAAAAGAAAGCAAACAATAAACAAAAAAAGATGAACATAAAATAATGCTCTAAGATCCAAGACCTTAGTATAAAATGACTAAAGGTCATGGCATACCTAAAGATGATCAAGATGTTGTTTGAGCATGAGGTCTTTCAATTAGGAAGATAGACAGCTAAGAGGAAGTAAGCATATCAGTTTTTTTTTGTAAACTGCAATTTTCCTGTAAACTTCATACTAGCATTCAACTTAGCAGATGCTTATCTTTACAAATGTCTCTTCTGCTATGTGAAATCTATTCTCAGGTCAGAAATTACCATTTATTTGCCACAGCCAGGTGTTACGTGGGCATCCTTTTGGCCTGGTCTAGTCACCCGGGTCCTCAACAATGAGGATCCTGTGAGCCAGATCACCCTCTGGAATTTATGCCACCCGGCCGTAGTGCCATAACTGACAATCCCTCACAATGCAGGTAATGTGCCTCATTTGGGACTCCATGAGCAGTCGCTCGATCTACACAAAGTCAAACCAGCAGTACCCAAAGATAATCCGAAGAGACACAGTACCAAAGGAGTCCAGTCTTCGTCTCAGGTCACTGGATAGCATTAATGTCTCGCCAAACATATAGCAAAACAGGAAGCACAAGGACTGTAAAGACTTGGACCTTCGTCTTTTTGCAAAGATATTGGGAGCGTCATACACCCCTTTCCAGCAACCTCATGATCCCCCATGTTTTACCAATCCATCTACTGACTACATAGTAAGAGTCACCAGAGACATGAATGTCGTTGCCGAGGCAAGTAAACTTCTCAACGAGGTCAACATTCTCTATGCAGACTGACACATTGCTGATGGCTGTGCTCAAGAGGTCATTAAATACCTGGATCTTGTTTTTTATCCAGGACACTCACAAGCCCAGACACTCAGACTCTTCACTCACTCTCTCCCCTATCAGAGCCTCCATTGAATCAACAAAGATCACAGCATCGTCAGCAAAGTCAAGTTCAGTGTATCACCTACATATGCCCCACAGCTAGTGGACCTCATGACCTTGCCTAGCACCCTGTTCATGCATGCATTGAACAGATTAGGAGCAAGAACACACTCCTGATGAACACCAGAATCAACTGGGAAAAACGCAGAGGATTTGCCTCCACTCTACACAACACTCACATTACCAGTGTACAGGTATCGGCCATGATATCCAGCAACCTTAGGGGATCCTGCAAAGTCTGAGGATGTCCCACAGGGCAGCTCGATTAACTGAGTCGAACGTGTTATGAAAATCGACAAAAGAATCTCTACCAATGTTCAGTCATTATGATAGCAATTGACAAGAAGAATTCATAATTAATTGCAGAATTATGGTATTGGAGGGTCCCACACGAGTGTTTCTTTCTCTTACACGATTTGGTTCAAAAATTAATCAATACATTGTCATCTCATAACAGGCTTAAGTTTCAAATTTGGTTTTTTTTTCCATCTAACCATTTTATCTCTACACCATCCTCATGAAACTGTGACACACAGACACACACCCATCATCATCGAGATATCAATGTTTTTGTTATCAGGGGACCCTAAAACATTGAGAACTGTCGAAAACTGGAGATCAAACTCCTCCCCATGATAGGTTATGGTGGGGGGGAGCACAAAGCAAAAATAATAAATACAAATAAACAAACACCCACCCCTCTTCAGGGCTGGATAGTTTTCAGCAGCATTCACATAGATATCAAGTTAAGCGCTCTGTGCTTCACATGTCAGGAATGGAGCCCGTAATATTCTCCCAGTCTTCTAACCGTCACTTCTGTCTTTGGATGGTCTTCTCAAAACGTTGAAAGTGTATTAGCAATTGGGAAGGGTCCAGGACATGCTCCTTTCGCCGGTTCTGACCTCCGCAAGCTTGTCACATTGTACTGCTACTTGCAGCTGCAGCTACACTACCTCATCTGCCATTCTCCTTGTCTTCCATTGCTCCCCAGGCAAATCCTTCTGACTACACCAATGTCAACTGTAGTTGATAAATTTGCTAGACACAGGTGCAATATTTGGGTTGCCAAGCCTGCCACAATGCCATTTAATAACTAGCAATGTCAACAATATTGCAGTTGACCTTGCTATACCTGAAAATCATGATTGTCAAAATATTGTGAGCTTGCAAGACTTTGGTTCTTTAAAACTGTACTGAAAAGTAATGTGATGATCATGTAATTGATCATCCTGGATAATTCATGTAATTTGTCTTGTAATTTGACATGCTTGAGGCAAGTAAAACCAGCAACAGCAGTCGCTAACTTTTACATGCATTTGGACTCAAGATCACTCCATGAGTTGTACAGCAATGCTTTTGCTAGGCAGCACAAAACTGGCAAACTATTAAAAAATGCTTATCCACATACCTTTCTTTTCTCACTAGGATTCTCTACTTCTTTAAATTACAGATATGTAGTTTTACATATGCAGTAGAAAAACATATATCTTGAATTTTGAACATAAGTGTAACAATGCAGATAGGCTGTTAATGTCTTGATATCACAAACTGTTAATTGATTAGTTTAGTCTAAGAGGAGGACGCACCCTAAGTGTCAGTTTTAGTATTTTCAGTAAGCAATGAGCCTTCTTTCTGACCTGTTGCGTGTGTCTTGTTCTGCTCACTGAAGTTGTTTTATAATAATTTTTGTATATTCTAAGCGAACCTCATCTCAGCAACACTACATGAGCATTAGCAGCACTAAGCACTACATGACTTTCCTACCAAAGTCATTTTTTTTGTCTTAATACATCTCAGCATATATTGTAACTTAAAACTCTGTTTTAGTAGACATGTACTATGTCCTTCTGTCCAGTATTAAAAAAAATAGATTGATATTTTGATAGTAGATATTTTTTGCAAACTTTTTTGTGCTCTATTATTTACTATGGCTAAAATATTTATTAAGTGTGTCTGTAGTTTTTATTTTGCATGTGATCTGCAAATAAACCAGTGAAATATAGAAGTATATAGCAACATAATTATGCTGTTTAATCAGAAACAATTGAATCTTACAGAAGTAAAAAGCATTAAAAATTCAATTAAATAGCTAATTCAATTCAATTAAGTATTATCAATGTTCAATTAGGTTTTGTTGATGTTCAGTTAACTTAACAAGAATAAGTTAATGCCCAATTAAGGTACCTTACGCTATACCATTCCATCTTCAACGTAATCTAACTTATTAAAAATTCCCTGTGTGTAAAGAACATATCATGCATTTATTTATGCTTAAATGGTGAAATGGATAAATTTGTTTAATTACTATTGATACACAGGCTAATCGACTGTTAATAACAACTAATTTGCTTAGTAATTGCATATTCATTTAATATTCATTAATGCAAAATGGAGTGCTGAAAATGACATCAATAGATCATTGCCTTATCACAGACTTGGTTAAGTGCTTTGACCCCAAGATGTTCAATCCAAACTGCCTTGAGATCTTAACAAGCAGAACTTGTAATATAAATTTGAAAATCTTGTTGTATGATCCAACCGTGTATAAATGAAAATTTTAAAATAACAAAAAAAGTGCATTATTACGTTTATTATTCTTAGATTTATTTAATTGTAACAATACCGTTCTGTTGTTCTAATTAGATTAAAGGCACACTCATTTCTTTTACTGCAATAATATTTAAAAAAAGAAATTGAAGAGCAAATTAACACTCTCTTATTCATGATAATTAGCAAATATTACATGCAATCCCAGGTAGCTCTTTTTTGTTTTAAATGTGGTTATTATCTCAACATGATACTGAAGGTATGGTTTCAAACAGCAGTCTCACCTTCATACTGGCAATTTGATAAAATGTGTTCGCCAGGTTTCTGTTTAATATAATGAATGGTTCAGAAACCCTTATTGGGGTGATGAGTCTACAGAGACCCATTCCAGAAATGATGCAGCTGTTAAGTTTCAGTTAATTTCATAAATTGCAATCATTTAGATATTCCTGTTTTGAAAGCATCTATCTGTGTAAAAAATAGTCCCTGCAAAGGTACACCATATGCTGCCCTACTCTTTAGGATGAATCAGAACACAAATATTTAATATTTTCATATATACCAGATCAAATCCTACATGTGTACAATTTAAGCAAGGTGGCCTATATCACCTGTGACAGAAATGTTTTTATTACATATATCCAGTATATTTTGAGAAAATGACTCAGAGATAATATTAAAATGTAAGAACAGCCATTTGTCTTTGAGTGAATTTTTTTCCTATTGTTACCATACTTGTGTTAACCCCGATTTGCCATTTCCAGATATTGCCTTTATGACTTGCTACAAAAGTAAAAAATTGATTCAGAGCCTATTAAAATCCTCCAAAGCATACTTGTTAGTCTCACTGTTCACACTATTTACTCTTTGAATGTTTCTTTATTTTTCTGTCATAAAAGCCACATAACACCATTCTAACAACAGTGTATTCCTTGGTAAATTATCCCACAGTTCTCTCCACTGATGAACACTCTGTGATATATCTAGTTTTATTTATTTGTCTCCATTACTCATCTTAGATATCTTTATATCTTGTGAGGGTGATTTGTAATACGTCATTGGTATTTTCAAAAAATCTTAAGTTTTACCGGATAGAGCCTTGGATGCCACCTATGTCCACTTCATCTAGGATTATTTAGTCTTCCCATCTAGTTTTGATTAAAGTTGTGTATAAACTTGGTACGTACATATATATATATTTTCCTAGTTTTGTTTTTTCTAGTTCTGGTGTTGCTTATTCCTTGTAGTGGTCATTTTCAGAAATACTGTATCAATATCAATTAATAGTTAATACAGTAATAGGTGAGGTAACAAAATAAAAAGGAAGTACTGTAATGCCATCAATCATTGTTGAAACATTAAATTTTTTATGCTTTGTATCCTTGTGCTATGTTAAATCCTTACTCTGCTTTTGCTATTTTTTAATTTTGTATTGGACAACCTAGAAGTGAAATGGATAGTGTACAATCATTTTAAAAATGATACACAGTATACACTTGAGCACTTAGCCCTTGGCTCTTTAAAAAGCAAATCCTTTAGTAAGGAATATGGTGCACATTCTCCCCTCAGTAAATAATGTCTAGAAGGAAGACAATATTTCAGAAGCATTTGAACATACAGAGTCATACTGTTGATTTACTGTCAGGAAGAAAATAAGGCAGGGCAGATACGTAGATTTACAGTCAAGCACCAAGAAAATGAGCTAGAAACTGAGGTTTTAATATGTAAACAAAAAACTGAAAGCACAAAAACCAAATTATTAACCAAAAATTAAAGTCAAGAAATACACGCACATCTTTCTATCACTAAATATCTTCCAGAAATCTAAATATCCAAACTATACACATTTGCTTTTTATTATCCAGAAACTTTGACACAGAAGCTACCCTGTGTCCTTCTTAAATAGGGGTGTGGTGAAGGCATGACATGTTGAATGTCTGGCGATCACCTGGTTACTGTTTTGACTCTGCCTGGCTCCACAAACTCGAGAACCAGGTGTTATACCATAAGAGAATGTTTTTCTTTTGCCAAATGACCTTAAACCTTAGATTCTTTGCTATCTGGAAACATGTTCTCCAGAATTAAATATTGTACCATCTTCACCTGTGCACCTGCATTTTTTCTTAACAAACTCAAGGATCATCAGCCTTAGTGTGCAAACAGTGCAGCTGGGGCTTCAGTCACTATGGTACAGTACATCCTTACTCATGTGGTGCTGTTTCAATGAATAGACTGTCTATTGATGGCATTCCCTCTCACTTCTACTGACTTGGAATTTAGTATTGAGCTCTTAATTACCTTGATGGGAAACACATTAGAGAGGCATATTAGAAAGTCAAGCAAACTGTTCTTTTTATTCTATTTAATCTAAACTCCTAATATTGTAAACAGAAGCATATGCAAAAATAAAGCAAAAATACAGTATAGAACCTCGACTCTGTAGCTGTTTTAAAATGATGACTTTCCATCCAAGCAGCTCATTTGTTAGTTACAGATTAAAAAAAAATTCCTCTATCTAGATTATTGTCTGGTTTATACCTTCTGTCTATTGGGAAATAAAATGTCCATCCCATGAATGCTGAATCATGTCTCCTTGTTATGTTTTTGTAAAAAAAAACAAAAAACCTTGTAAGTAAGCAGCTGAGTTAAAAGACTACAATTCAAATAAACTTCAAATTAAAATTTTTTACAAAGCATACTACGTCACAGTCTAAAATGTTAAACTTTAGGCCAAGCATACACTAAGTGATTTTTTTAAATCAAGGTCAAATGACTACTGCCACTGCACAATAGAGTTACCAATCAAAGATGTGCTTAAACTGTACGAGCACGTTCAGTCTGATTGACATGCCATGACGTATGTGCTGAGAATATATGAGTTTTACCAATTTTGCAATAAAACTTTACCATTCAAAAAAAAAAACCAACAATATGGCCACAGGCTTCTTCTCAAAATGCCAAAAAGAAAAAAAGCTGCATTGTTGACTCTTGCTGTACGGTGCTTTGAAACTACAAAGAAAAGAAAAAGCCATAACTGGACACATGGATGATTGGGAAGAGGTGGACTATTTTACTGAGAGAATTGGAGGTAGGTAAGCTATGTAATTTACCATTGTGTTAAACATTCCAGTAAACATTTCCTAAGATCCTTTTGTCATTAGCAACTTAGCTATATATATGTTTCTATATGAGTGTTGGCTTTTTGAATTAAAAGGTGAAAATAAGTGTGACAATAGCAATACCCAATGTATAATGTCCAGCCACTGTACATCATATAGGCATGAGTTTAGGTTAAACTAACCTTCATGGTCTCTGTCCATGCAATGCATTCTTTTTGCGTCATGTCTATTGTTATTATTGTTGTCACCAGCATACTCACTGAGTTCACTGCGCAATGAATTTTTTGGCAACATCTAAAAATCAGCTTGTAAAACTTCTCACACTACAAGACAGCCCACTAAAATTTCTGGCATAACAGAAATTCATCCATTTGTACGACAGCCCAACTATAAGATGCAGTTCTGCTTTGTAGCCCCTCTTATACTGCATGTGAAATCACAGCCAATGAAGATAAAATGTGCCAAAAGTGTATGCATATCTTTAACATGTTTAGTAATATTGATTTAGCATTTCGGTGTATACAAACAGGAAATTAAAATCAATGTAATGCCCTGTACCACCACCATCATATGTAAGGCACAGAAGAAATTGAAGACTTTGTGATTTCCAAAATATTCATCTACATTTCATTAAACTATGTGAAAAATACAGGCCTCAAAGTTCCAATCAGGCCTATATTCAAAATCAGCCTTACCCCAAACCCAAGAATCAGGCTTTTGGACTGAACAAACTAAAGTACTTGTACTCAAGTACAAGTTTTTTAATCAGAAAACTCAGAAAGGGAAGAGACAAAACTATAAAAATGTTTGGCCCTAAATGATCAAACAGCAATGTTCCTGAATATTTCAATGTTTTATTTTCAAAAATGATTCATCCATACAAAAGCAAAGGCAGTGTAGAAAGCGTCCATATAGATTGACTATAAGGCAACCCTAAAACGGAATGATGTCAATATCTGTAAACCAAATAAAAATACTTTAGAATCCAAAAGAAATCCAATAGCTTGTCTATAAAACTGCCTATACTGTAAGTGAAACAAATTACATGAATTACAAAGAAAATAATATGAAAAACAATTCACATAAGATAATGTGTTAAACCAGCTGTGAAACCTGATGAGTGAAATCTTGAAAATGTAATTAACACTACAAAACTTTGATCTGTTTGCTCAAGAAAGTCAATTCCCCAGTGGAAATGGAACAACTTTTACTTCAACATAAGCCTACAAAGCATCAATGTCAGTCAATACTTACAGAATGGAATGGTACTTGCACTTACTTTATATGTGTACATTCTGAACCTTAAAAGCATTCTAATATGAAAGCAACAGTTTCAAAGGTCATTAGCCTAATTATGGCCTAACTTTCCTACAATCTGTGTTTATGTTTGTAGTGTTAATATATATTTTGAATAATATACCACAACCATTAATTTTCTATTCATCCATCAACTTACAATGCACTTAATCGATTTGTGAGGTCATGGGATAATTGGAGTTAACGCTAACACCATTCGACATCATTGGACATGATTCATGTCATTTTATTTAGTGGGCCTTTGTGTACTTTAAAGAAAAAATAGTATCCAGAAAAGCAAAAACTCAAATAAAAAACACTTTTCTAGATTCATACCTTAAAACTCTAACACAAATCCCAATGTATTAGTGCAGCGGACAGTGACATACCACAGTAATCTGAGCACAAGGAAATTCAGTAACTGTCTAAAGGTGCACATCTTTGGTATGCTTGAGGAAATCTAAGTAACCACTGCATCTTTTTACTGCTCACAATATAAAATATAGACTATTAATTCATTAGGATAATAAAATATCACTTTTGAAAAGGCCACAGTAGTTGACTTTTCATTCATACAAAAAGCTTTTCTGTTTAATTAAAAGCAGATATAAAGATAATAGTTTGCGTCCTTTTTGTCAGCCAAAGAGAGGTGCAAATCGATAATGCCAGTCCGATCGAGAAGTACCATGTAGTGTTAATTAAGGTCTTCCAACTGACAACCTTCTAATAGGTTCCTTTACTATTCATAATTAGATGTCAGTATACATGACATGGAAGGCAGGATTCTTTTAAAGTAAATAATTAATTTCACCCTTAATTACTGCACTGCATTTCAAATAATATTGCATTTTATATACAGATTGGTGTTGCTTTGAAAAAGATAATATATCATTTTAACTACATCCATTATTTTCAGTGTCAAACCTGGAAAATATCACTGTCAGCAGCCTGAATATTCATTCACACATTCTAACCACTGTAAAGTCCTCTTTTCACAACCTTCAAAACAAAGCCTGGGTTATCTTTGCTTGAAGTCCATGCATTATATTAGCTCTCAGGTAGAGATGTCTGTAATATTTTTGTTATAATTCTTTTTATTAGCCCAGAAGCAAGTTATAATTTTGGCAGAGAACAGTATTCACATTTCTTATATTACCTTCTGTTCACTTAGCAGTATAGGTATATTTTCCATTTTCATTTTTTTAATTATCAATTCATTTTGTTTGTTGACTTAACACATATGCAGTGTAAACAAGAGCCAGAGCTTGTCCTGGGCAGCATCACGTGCTTGGCATACCATACAAGATGTTAGGTCACCAAAACACAAATTCAGACACACATACCATTATTGTGCATGTCTATAACTTGCAGGAGTAAAACAACTGAACTCTGGGAGGTGGAGGGTAGGGAGACTGATAAACAAAACAAAACATGCATACATGGTGAGAATAAGAAAACTATTCACAGACATTGAATAAACCAAAATTCAAATTGTTGTACTACAGCACTAGGACAGCAGTGGTAATTGCAGTGCATCCAAAAACATATATCACTCCGTTATTCTTTTAATGTTACTAAGCAGAAATGTCTTTATATTTATATTGCTTCCTGCAAACCTATGTAGCAGAGTAAAGGAAGACTTGAAAGAAAACTGTCTGACTGTTTATAAGGTGCAGGACTGGCCTATGGAGAAGGTTGATCTGGCACATTGACTTCATATTAAAGTGAAAAGAAATGAAGAAGGAGACATAAAGAAGAGGGTGTTCTCAGCTTTTATGCATAACTCACTAACAAATACACAAATAATTGATTTTGCAGTGTGTTGTGCTCTCATATGATGAAGTTACATCATAGCTGAGTACAATACAAAATAATGCAACAGTTTTGAATTTCATCTGTTGATATAAACTAATTAGACACCCCATGAAGTACATGCCTTATGTAATGAAAAATTTGCATTTTTAATTAACCTAAACTCAGCCCTTAACCAACTATGAAAAGGTGGTAATAAATATTTTATTCACTTACCTATGTAGCAGTGCTTGCAAGGTGCAAAGCAATTGAGCAAGACAATTATCATTTTAAAAACTATTTCAGCATATTTAAACTTTGTGTAACACTTAAGACTCAGGATTCATTTTCATTTACATATCAATCTTTAAACAAATAGATCTTGGTGCTACATGGAGAAAGATCATGAATTCACTTGTGCACAAACTGGGCTCCCCCTGCAGTACTATCACCACCCCCAAAATGAGATACTTTATTAGAGGCTACCAAGTCTATCTGGTATACAGTATGTACTTTAGGTGTACTGACTTAGAAAGAGTTTTTTTTTTCTTAATGAAAAGGATCAGGAGGTGAGATGTAGTCAAAAAGTCAAGCCAATGTTCTTTCCAGAGTGTGACTGGTCAGTCATCAAGTTCAAAAAGCTAACCAAAAAACAAAAAATCTTAACACCAAAAGCAAGTATGTTTACCAGGAAACTTTTTTAGCAAGAGTCATACGAAGATTTATGCTCATCATTGATACCCCAGAAATGCATGGTCAGACTTTTATATTGTCACTGATTATGCCACACATTCCCAGGGCATTCTGGATACGCTGCCAAAGCAACCAATAACACAAATGTCTCAAAATGGTAGCACTCATAACTAAACAAAATGGTATTGTGACAGGAAGGTAAAGGTATTCAGCTTCTTCAGAAAGACCCTGAGATACAAACAAATGCTAGAATCAAATTCTTTAGGTTAAAAAAAGAAAAATAAACAAACTGTATATACATACTTTAATCAAAACACTTCAGGAAATCCCATAGAAACAATTAATGAAAAATATAGATATCACCACTTGCATAAGTTGTACATTATTTTACATTTTCTAAATTGCTTAAGGCATGAGATCATACACTGACCTCTGCCAGAAACACACTTTTAAGCAGAGAAAGAAAGAAAAAAAAGCAAATCTTTACTGAGAAGTTTTAAATAAGAAGATTCTCAAGATTAAGATTGACCTAGAAGGACATACATTTAATTGGAGGAATCATGAAGGACAGTTCTGTTCTATTCATTCTTTTCTGAATGACATATAATGTAATTTTCCAATTTTTGAGACTGAGTGTTCCACAGGAACCATTTTCTTAAGTCAAGTAATGATATCCTTCCACTAACTATCAAATATAACTTTTTGCCCTGCAGCCATTGTTGGTCAAAACCCTTTTGGAGCCCTATGCTGGGTGGACGGATGTCGCTCCTGGTTGTCTGTAGTGGGTACGTGGTATTATTAGACTTCAACGACCTCAGTGTCTGGATTGCTCACTTTTTTAGTAGCACCAATTGCGCCCCTTAGTGTTGTCACACACATGCGCTTAGGAGGCAGTCAACAAGCCCTGAGGTGAGTGAAACATCACGAGATGAAGGGTTGATTTATGGTACTAACACCTCTCTCTCCTTCTCATCAGACCAAAAGAAGAAAAATAATTCTGTTTACTCACCACTCGAACTTTCAGATTCACAAGATGGCCACCCAACAACAATTCCACTTCCAACTCCAGATGATAACGCCACTTCCGGTCTCCCAATAATGATGTCACTTCCGGTTCCAGATAATGACGTCACCTCCGGTCTCCCGATGATGACATCACTTCCATTGCAACCACAATGACATAATTTCCAGTCTCCCGATGATGACCTCACTTCCGTCCACACATTCTGACGTCATCTCCTGCCACATCACTTCAGTCAGCCATATTTTTGTATAAATAATGCCATGTTCCAGTTGTATATTGTCAGTTGCTTTGGTTTTTGATCACTTTTCAAAGTCTACTCTTTGCTATGGCCGCTGGACATTATACAGAGTCATTCCCCAACTCTTTTTATTTTGTGGCGATCCTTTATTTACAACAGTGTATAATATCATAGACTTTAAGTAGCATACACTTCTTGGTGTATGGAACTTGTGCAGTCTTACTGTCATAAATGCTGCCCAGTGGCCTTTGTCGCCTAATGGATAGACCAGCTCTTCCTGCAGCTCCTTTTCCAGTCCAGTACTACTGTGGAATCTGGGCTCTTAACTACTGCAACAAGAGGTGCTGCTCCTCTTGTAAATATGGCTCTAGTAATACAGCATGCCATATCTGGTCTAACTGGGCATTAACATTTCACACACCAAACATCTTGCCTACCCAAAACATCCTTTACTAAATGCCTTCTAGAAAGTGTCATAAAGTCTACACGGAACAAACAATGAGAGAGGACACAGGTCATTTTAGGGAACATGTCAAAGCTGTCAGAACAGGAGACCTCACTGAACCTACATACTTTAAGAACATAATAGCTACACCAATCTTTCTTTTTTTGACTGTTTATAAGATTTCAAAAACAATTTAAAAATTATACTCAGAACACTGCAACTCAAGTTATCAACTCTATACCACTAAAAAGTTGATTTTATAGTCTTCTTTATATTTTTAAATCTTAAAAATAACCTTTAACTATCCTTCCTTTAATGTGAAAGCATACATGCTTTTTACTATAACTTTGGTCCTATACATGACATACTGTACATGAAGCGATACAAATACACTGTATTTTCCTTAAAGTTACATTTTAGCAAGAAAAAAGCATAACAGTGATCACATTATTCATGTCAAATACTGTGTTACTTTTGGTGCATAAATAAAATGTGGCTAATTTATATACACACTTTGGGTAGAGGATTAAAAAAAAAACATCCAAAATAGCTCAACAATTAACCTTAGAGGAAACTAAGAGGTTTAAAAGTTAATGAAGTGGTTTCCAGATTAATTAGAGCTGAAATAGGAATTCAAAGAATAGATTCTGTAAAGTGTACCTGACAAATGGCACAGCACATGGTCTTTTAATGCACTATTAAATTGCAACTGTCTTGGGTAAAAGAAATACACACAATAGTTGCATTTCAAATTTTGACTCATATATCATCCTGTGATAACTAATGGTTAAGTGTCATCACAGAAGGGCTTCTTAAGCATTGCTTAAAATAGTAAGATTATAATTAGATCCATTTAAAAAAAGTAGCGATATTATGTTAAAGTGATAATATTAAACAAGGCTATCACTCATCTTTCTAAATGAAATCAGAGTCCATTCAAATGATGGTTTTGCAGCTGTTGGGCTTTTGTGAGGAATTGAGTACTTAACGGTAATAAATTAAAAAAAAGAAAAATGTGAAATGTACAGCATGAAACCGTAAACACTATAAAAATGCCAAACAATATTAATTTACTACTTTGTTCAGTGCCAGTTCAATTCTTTGAACTGAAAATTATAATTCTGTACACACAGAATGATTGTAAGGTAAGTGTGCCTCCTTATAAATGAATGTACCATTGAATGTTGAAAGGTAAAGTTTTGCTTGCTTCATCTGTGGATATTAAGAGCTTTTCTTTAAATGTATTATTGAACTTTCTTGCACTATGACATAGAGAAGTTGAAATTACAAGAATTTGTCGATTAATGTTTCAGGTAAATAAAAATTGGGGTTCAGCAAAATCATGGACAAGTAAAGCAATAGCCTCACTATGTGTTTAGCCAATTAACTTTATAAAAATGCAAGAATCTAATCTTTGATCACAAGCTATCATGATTTTACAATTAGGGATTAAATCTTTAATCTTGAATTAAATCTTGTGACCTAATACATTGTAATCTTGTTGGTTTGTCATGAGTATGCATGTTCATGATATAGTGCTCTCCCTGCATTGCAGCTTACAGATTTTAGAACTTACTCATATCTGAATACACTAATGTATGGATTTTCAAAACTGGTATAGGAATAGAAAATAATAAATACAGGCAATCAAGTGATTTTGTCTGGAAAAATGATCTTTACAGTTTAAAGTCACAAGGTAAAATGAATCTACACACTTTCGGTAAACTTAATCTATGGCATAGATCATTCAGACTGGGCTCCACATTTCATTTTGTGTCGGAATTAGTAAGATAAAAAGAGACCAGTATGTTCAAGATATATCTGAGAGATTTTGAACAACTTAAGTTTCAAAATTAGCTATACAAAGGAGACAGCTACAGTACAAAAATATAAAACAGCATAAACTAAAATAGTTATGAGTAACATAAAAGTAAGTACTCTTGGGCTGAGATGGAGTAAGCCATTTGAGACCAGATATATCTGCCACCAGGTATACGCTGGGCATTTTTACAAGAATCCTATTTAGTAAAAAAAAATTTAGATGTTGTTGTTTCATTCCCTTTGGGAAAGACAAAAATGACATATTACAAATCTCTTACTATGAAATGTGTAGCTTTGCTGAATGAGCATTGCAGCAACAAAAGATTTTCAAATCCACAGTTAAGCATACAAAAATTACAAGAAATCTGCAAAAAATCCAAACTGAATTGTAAAAGAAAAGGTATGATCAAATACAAAGTTAATGTAGTATCTTCAAAATGGAGTTTTTATTAAAAATAAATGAGAAAAGAAATAAAATAAAAAGATTAGTTAAAGTTACCATTCTCAATCATTTTCTTTTTTTTCTGTTTCAAAGTTTGACAGATAATCTTACAGCATTATGACATGAAAAATGTAAGAAGTGAT